>NC_092819.1:4137500-4437500 GCF_023375885.2 Dermacentor andersoni
ATATTCAAACTGCACTGAACCGAAAATCCTATTCCCGAAAATCGTTGCCAAGAAGTGAAAAGAAATATTTGAAGGTGGCAGCACGACCTTCCTCCTATTGCTAACCGCAATATTTTCCGATATCACCGCCGAATTAAATGCAAACTAAAAACGCGTTGAAAAACCTTCCTGCACATTTTAATATGCTTCAATGTTTCACAGTAAATTAGTTTCAAGCATTTCTCATGCTGTATACAAACAAAAACAATGTAAAAAAATTCTAAATATGATACAAATCATCAAAATTTTGCAACTTTGATGTATATTGCTGCATTTTCTATTTCACACAGAAACTTGAAAAAAAAAGTGTCAGACATACAATGTTCTCTTTGCAACATTTATGCAATATATTATCTTCCTGCATGAAACAGAAGAGAAGAAAAATATAGTTTAATAAGTAAAACTCTTGCTTGGGCTAGTTGGTTCATGCTTGAAGTAGGTAAAGGCAAGGCGCAGAAGACCAGGACTTAGGAAGAAGAACCCGTCTTGTCGTTTGTGTTCTTCTTCCTAAGTCCTGGTCTTCTGCGCCTTGCCTTTACCTACTTCAAGTATAGTTTAATAAACAGGCTTTATAAAAAAAAACTGATTTAAGAAAGGTAAAATAAAAAAATCTCCGTTTCCAATTCTTAAAAAAAATTTAACAAGCAAGTCTGCTTATGTCGGGCAACGTGCATGCGATATGTTTCCTCATTTGCTTTATTCACAAAATGGGCTAAAATAGCCAGTGTTTGCTGGCTTTAGTGCCGCAATGACTCGTTCCAGTTTGTTAACATTTACTCTCATTTGAAAAAAGAAAAGGCAACGGTTGCTACAAATGAAGGAAGGTTTACCTGGGTTTTTTATTGTGGCAACAACAGAGAACGTGTTTTCTGCTTTGTTTTCTGGGATGCGAGAGAACAAACTTGACACAACTTGTGGTGCTTAAACAAATTAATTGCATGTCCTCTGCAGTTAGTACTTAAAAGGGTTTAATCACCGTCTGTTGGCTAGTGGCAGTTCTCACAATGGACAGCGCACGTCTGCTTGACTGATCGCAGGCACATATCCACATATGCCATGAGTGAATTCCCGGCACACACGGCATCGACTTCCATTCCAACAACTTCTGTTCACAATGCTCCTTGATGGCTGTAGCAGGCGCATGAGGCAGGGCCACATTCTAGAGGTTGCAGCTAACTTGGGAGACCATCTCATGTGCCGAATGAATGGAGGCAGTGCTTCCAGACCTCAGGTTGTGCAGGGAAGCTCGGTACTTAAGGAGTCCACCCACATCGTCACAGGGATTCTTCCCAAGCCCGGCAGCAGAAAATATCCACCTCGTGGACTTATACTTGGAGTGGCACAACTCATACTGTTAGCACCCTATTCTTAAGGGGGCAATACACTCCGAAGTAATGCGCGCGCTCGTCATGGCGACGTTACGTTGGCGAAAACACGACCCTCTACAGCCCGGCGGCCTCTGGCGTCGACGCGACCGAAGGCATTCAGCGCACTCGGACGCCGTCTGGCGCCGAATGCAACCGACTGCATTTCGCGCCGACCCCGCCGAGCAAGTTAGCGCCTAGCGCCCTCTCTCGTCGAGGTAGAGACTCGCTACACGGCGGGCTGAGCCAGAACGAGATGACCTCTTTGCATGAAAGCGTGCCCGACCTGTGCGGCTCCGAAATCGAAAGGTTTCTGGACGCCGTCCAGCAACACCCTTGTGTCTACGACACCAAAAGAATGGACTACCGGGATGCGGAGTGGGAAAAGAACACGTGGGAGCAGATACGCATGTACTCCGGCCTCTCAACAGGAACGTCAATGCTATGCACGTGTGTGTATACGTCTCCGGACATGCTATGCACTCAGCGCCTGTTTGTCTTGTTTTCCCTGTTTCAGTCGAAGAGTGCCTGAAACTATGGAAGCAGCTGAGGGACCATTATACTCGTGAACTGAAAGCTAGTGAAGCGACGAAAAGGAGTGGCAACGGCTACGTGTCTGTGTTATGTAGAGAGACCTGTTCCTTTTGCGACACAGACGACACACCAACAAAGCAAGAATAATGTTTCGTCTTGCGGAATGTGCCTGCGTCCGTGCCATCGCCGAGCAACAGTCCAGTCCGCGGTGGCAATCGCTACCGGCAGAGAAAGCGCGCGAAAAGATTTGTTTTGATGTTCCACGACAGGCGGCACGGAGCGGCGCGGTGTTCTGCGCATGCGCTACTCCAGCTGCGGCAGGTGCGCGGCGTTGTACTGTAGGGGGACGGATTTACGCCTGACGCGGCGTAGCCGACCTGGCGTGACGAAGCACAACCACCGCGCGCACGCCAGGTCACGTCGAAGTGTATTGGTGCCTTTAATATAGCTCGCTTCACCATCACTGACGCATGTTACCTGACAATAGATGGGTGCTTTTTCATGTAACACTTCGTGCATTCTAGCTAGGCCATAGCAGGCGTGCACTGCATCGCAATGCATGTCACCGGTTGTTCTTGCTGGCTTATTCGTATTCGATTAGCCAGTCTTCAATGTCCATGGTGTCAGTGCCAGAAAAGGAGCCAAGATCTCGGAGTTGGGTCAAGATAATCGGTGTTGTGATAGCCGAAGCTAAATCAGTGGGCCTCTCAGTCAACATGGTCGAGTGGCCCACAAGATGTGCAAAGTTCCGTGATGGGATCGTGATGTACCCCGCAACTCCACCAAAATGTTATGAGGAGATCTACAGAAAAGGGGGTTTGTTTACGCTATGTACAAAGAGACTAAAAATGGGGCAGCAACAACAAAGATGGCGGACGATAGACCTCACTTCGTCTTCCTCTTGTTTGCTCTACACTCCAGCACCTTCTTATACATCCGGAGCACAATTGGCTCATAACAATATTAAAGCGATAATGCCCTGCTCGCACAGATTTTTTCACTACGGGTGTGGCCATTTGATGGATAGCCATTGCAATGAAGTTGAAGCCGGGATAACAGGGATAGTGGAGGTTTCTCTTGAGCTTCAACTAGAGTTCAGTGATTACAACAAGGTATACTGTGTACAGGAGTATGTTTAGCTAGGTCAATTACTCACAGGGGACCCTGATCATGAGAAGGAAATTTACAGAAGAATAAAAATGGGTTTCAGAGCATATAGTAAGCATAACCAAATCCTGACTGTGAGCTTACCACTGTCATTGAAAAGAAAAATGTACGATCACTGCATTCTACCAGTAATAACATATGAAGCAGAAACTTGGAGATTAACAAAGAAGCTTGAGAACAAGTTAAGGACCGCCAAAGAGCAATGGAATGAAAAATGTTAAGCATAATGCTAAGAGACAGGAAGAGAGCGGTGTGGATCAGAGAGCCAACGGTGATTGCAAATGGGGATGATTGTAAAATTGTGAAAGTCAGTTCGCGTGGTAGAAGCCTAGTGCTTTGCTTTCTGTATGCATGCGACTTCAATTTTTTTTTTTTTTTTTTTTTTAATGAGCATAGAGCTGTTGCTTACAACCATAGTGTGGTCAACAAAAAACAAGTGATGGTGGCTCAATGCAGCTTCCGAAACAGGCGGGCAGTCCACCAGGAGCGTGAGTGCACCAGCGGCTATATCAAGAGCCAATCAGAGAGCATCACTCCACATGCTAGTACACAACACAATAGGACAGGTGTATGCACTGCTAACTTCATCAAACTGGTCCCTGAGATTTTGATGTTTTGACTTTTCCTACGTTGCCATCGTAAGAGGAAGGCAGTAATAAAAGAATTGTGGCAGAACATATCTCACAATGACTGCTGAGACGGTTATGCGTTAGCATTGTATCAATATTGTTACAGTGCAACCAAGAGTGGCGCCAGTCAGAAGACGATTTGACATGTAGAGGTAGAATCGGTTTCGACAGCCCTCTTGCTTATGCATTGTTGTCTCTCTTGTAAATATTTTAAACATATCTTCATATGCGACTTCTGCAACGTAACGAATTGGCAGGGGTACTGAGTATCCACAAGAAACAACAATGGAGCTCCGCAGTGGTCGTCACCTCGGACTGGACAACATGACAGATGGAACAGGACCCTTTATGGCGTGACCAACATGAATGCCTACAACCCTGACGGTTGTGCTGGCTCAGCCGCGGAATCCAGGAACGTTCTGCAGCACCGACCACCTCGACGTGAAAGACTGGATCACCACATATGAGCGTATAAGTGCCCACAACATATGGTATCTGACGACTATGTTGGCTAACTTGGTCTTCCACCTACAAGGCATGGCAAAGGTGGTATGACAGCCATGAGGAAAAGCTTAACGACTGGGGCACATGCAAACAGAAGCTGAGGGACTTGTTCAGCCACCCCCTCAGGCGGAACAGCACCGCTAGGAGAGAACTAGCGACCCACGCCCAAACGTCCACAGAATCATATGTCTCTTACATCCAGGACGTGCTCGCTTTGTGCCGTAAGGCCGACAGCGATATGGCTGAGTCAGACAAGGTTGGGCATGTACTGAAGGGCATCACTGATGATGCTTTTAACCTGCTCATGTGCAAAAATTGTGAAAGAGTACAGGACATCATAAAAGAGTGTCAACGCTTTAAGCAGGCCAAGAGCCGCCGCATTGCAATGCCGTTCCCGCGTATGCCAAACACAAATGCGACATCTTCTTGTGACGAAAGGCTAGGAGTACAGTGGCCATCACCATCAGGTGACCTGACACAGATACAGTCGACGACCAACAATTGAGACCCCACGGGGAACGTAATTAAGTCCAAACTATCGAATGTCCAAAAAAACCTATGTATCCAAAAAAGATCACTTTATTTACATTCTAAGGCACCTGTGCAAGGAGCAAGTGGTTGATGTGTTGCTGTATGCACTTCCACTTACGTGTAACGAAATGGGCCTGTATTTCTGCCAGTTTTGAGTTGCACTGTACGCCGATGCAATGACTGCAAAGGTTTGAGTCAAATCTGCATGTGAAGGCTCCGGAGTACACAGCACATCATCATCCGAGTCAGAGTCGCTGTTTGACGGTGGGAGAAGTTGCTCAATTATTTCGTTATCGTTCTGTTCAACACAAGACAAAACCGCCTGTCGAAGTCTGCAAAGTCTTCAAATGTAATGGCGGCAGGAATCGGCACACCACAGCCTAGCAGGTTATCAATGATGCCCACATTTGAACTCGTTGTGGTAGGCAGCAGTTCAGTCTCTGCAGTTGCGGAGTCAGGCTCATTCGGACTGCGAGTGCACCGTTGGTGCCAATTGACCTGGCCTGTCAATAACTTCATGAGAAATACTTTTTGGAGCAAGCAGAGCGCTGTCCGGAAGGCAAACTCAACAAACAGAATTGCAATAGTCGGCCATGCACAGGTGTGCCGGAATACACTACGATGATTACGATGCTGATGCAAGCTCACAATTCAAGCAAAGCCTCCAAGATTGTGATTAGCACTTAAATCTCTGAGGCGTAGAGCCGCGACCAACCCTAAGCTTCAGAGGCTACCATCTAGCTTGTAATCTCAGGCCATAGTTGATATCTCGTCGAGGTTGCCAGAGGAGATAATGGAGGCAGAGTTGGCGTACGCTACAGCCACGTACAGAGTCCCGATAATGGAATGTAGAGCTCGCGGTCGTATTTACCCATTAGGACTACAGGGCCGTTGGCGGTACCGTGAGGCTGTCCGAATTAGCGAGCATGTCCAGATTATCGGAAGCATCCAATTTATTGGTCTGCGACTGTAGTGCAGCAGGAACTTGAAGCCATGGCTCCTGCAGCCCTTCTTGCCCACTCCAGTGAGCCAAACAACTTGCCTGCAGGACCACTTGTACAGGCAATAGCCAGAGAAAGACTTGCTAATCTTGGAGTTCATTTTGCATATGCCATTGCCGTTTCACCATGGTCTCATGCTCCAGGTCTATCGACTGGTCCGCGGTATCCTGCACGCTGCTGAAATACAGCCAAATGGTGAATAGCAGACGATCGGCCAATCTGTTTTTCCTGCCGGCATTTCGGTCACGCTGCTCGGCATTGTAACAACTGTACTGTCTCCTCCCCTCTGCGACCACCATTCACCAGTTATTAACACCCTGAACAGAGCCAGCGTCATTACCAGCCTCCATTCGCACTGCAACAGCCAAACAATGACACTCATGCTTCTTGGAACAGGCCCTCATCATCATTCCGATGTTGCCAGTCCCATACGCCTCCAGCTCGTCGACCATCGTTCCTATCGCCGCAGGCTCGTCGCCCACCATCCCCGATGCAGGCCTGAAGCCAATCTCTGGAAAACTATGTGATGCATGCCACTCCTGGAGGTGACGCTGCATTGACAACTCGACCACAAAAACCTCTGATCACTTTGGTGACCAAACAGAACTTGATGGACGTTTTAGTCTATAGTGTCAATGTCTCCGCACTCATTGACACTGGCACACACGTATCCGTGATGGGTGCCCGATTGCGCCGATGCCTGAACAAAGTTCCCACACCCGCTGCATCACGCACCTTCCACATCGCTGACAGAGGAATGCCTACCATGCTCGGTATGTGCACTGCTTGCATAGCCATCGCGGGGCGCCTAATGACTGTTCTGTTTGATGTTTTGGAACAATGCCCTTAAGACATCATACTCGGCTTAGACATTTAATCATGCCATTCAGCCCTCTTTGATTGCGCGTCTAGTGTCATTCAGCCTGAACTGCCCCACGGCTGCTTTAGTCCACCAGTCACACAACCACAGTTATGCTCTCCCGAAGAGATCCACATGTCACCTCAAGCCACCATGTATGTCACTCTTCTGTCGTACCCATCTGTTTCTGACAACATCTATGTACTATGTCCCACCGCTGACATACTGCATGAAAGAAATTTGGCCGTTCCCCATACTATGATCACTGTCACAGGCAATCACACTTCGCTCCCTCTCCTTAATTTTAACTGCTTGATTAAAATTCTTCCTCGAGGCATGTCTTTGGCCGACATTACGCCTGTGAACGATTACAAGATATCGGCTCTTGATGCCAAAATTCCATCACCCTCTGCAGGAGGAATCTCTGATTCACTGACTCTCACAGATGAACTTAGCAAGATGATTGCACCTGATCTTCCGGCACAAGCTGCTGACCTCTGCCCCCTCTTGGAAACTTATCGCAACGTTTTTGAACTTGAAGGCCACCCTTTAGCCCAGACATTGGTGGTCACCCACTGTATTTAACCGGAGACGTCAATCCGATACGCCGCCGGTATCCGATATGCTGAACGACAAGTGTTGACTAAAGGCGTTATTGAGCTATCTTCCAGTCCGTGGGCGTGCCCTGTTGTGCTTGTCAAGAAGAAGAATGGCAGTCGGTGCTTTTGTGTGGTTTACAAACACCTCAACAAAGTCACACGCAAGGATTTCTACCCCTTCCCGCAAGGGTCGTAGCTGGGGGGGGAAGGGGGGGGTCTTGTGGGGCTTCAGCACCCCCCCCCCCCAAAAAAAAAATTTCTTGTGCTGTCCACACATCGCCATCCAAAACAACCCCCGGCATCGGAAATTATTTTCCATTTTCTCTAGATAGTCTTTTTCACGCTCGAAAAGACATTTTGGCGCGAACTCGGGCTGGATTTCACGGCAACGCCCATGCACCGCGAGTCACATAATGCACGGAGCCCCATCTGAGCACAAACTTTCAAGGGAAATTTTATGGCGAGCGGGTTCGTCACAGCATCTTGCGGAGGCCGCAGAATCTGTGGAGCGCATAGATTTCAATTCCGAAATTTTATGAGTATAAACATCTCATAAACTATTGATGCGAAAGGTGCCTTGACACTTCCAAAGTCGTGCTTTAGATTTTGAATTCCAGAACTTTGTGGGTTTAATGTTGTTGTAAACATTTGATTCGAAAGGTGTATTGACTTTTTCTAAAGTTGTACATCCAAACATACGAGACAAGCCAAATCAACACACTATCGGACAAGTTGACAAAAAACGCAGCGAGGTCCGATGAGACGAAGTGTTGTGGTGGTTCACTTGTGCCGTCATGACACAGAAAAAAATAAAATTTTTTTCCCCTGCGTCAAAACATCTATGTCAAAACACTAAAGCCAGGAAAAGTAACTACGTTCTTATTTATTTTTCCACTTTGACTTATTTGCAAGAACACATTGAGCCTCATCAATTTTCTTGTTTTCGCTACCTGTGGGCTGCCAGAGCCAGCCAGAGCGCACGTGCTTTTCTCGTGTTGCCCCGACCACTGCGTGGCCACACTTTGGTGCGCATTCATTTTTCTTTGGCCTAGTAGATTTCCCACCGGCAGAGTTTTGGACGCTTTCTAAACAATGGTCATTCGCTGCCATTGCTGTGGGGGCTCGACGGATTGCAATGCGTTCGCTTGAGCGCAACCTCTCCGGTAAGTCTTGTCTCCCCGGTGTAGGATACCGAGCAGTATACGTATCATTCTCTGTGGACCAAGCGTCTCGCGTTTTCTTCGATGTTCCTTCGGTAGCCACATTAGGTGCCGAAAGTAGGCATTGGATTGTGACCAACATGTTTTCCATTACATTTTTTTTTTCATTTCGGCACCCCTGCCCCGCAAAAGAAAAAGAAAGACATTGTGGCGGCGCAGTGAATTGTCGCTTGGTGAAAGTTCAATTTTGTTACTTCTTTTTTTGTGGAAAGTAATGGGCCACGCGAAGCTTCAGTTGCCAGATACTCTTATTTTATTATTGAGATAGCAATTATATGGACACTCCAGGTGCATTCCTGCCGTCGCCGTTATGTTCTGCATGAAGTCCAAGGGCGATAACATCATGACCACGCGCCGCATGCTGTGTGTGCGAGTGAAAGTTTAGGGGGGGTGGGGGATGGCATGGATGAGCCAACGATGGTGGCTCAGTCTTGTGTGCACAACCGAGAAAAGCTGGGAGGATGTGCACCGTCTTCTGTCATGCATGATACATCAGGGGGATTGGAGGGAGTGGCGGCGGGCCTTATGATTCTGTGATTGCGCAACATGATTATTTGCCTTGTTTGACGCATTATATACAGTGACTTTTTCTAGATATGTAGATTTATTGGAGACTCTTACCGCAAGGTTTTGTGTATATCTGCACGGAACTTTGTTTCCAGTGACACTTTTTTGCACTTTATGAGGCTGTATTACAGTGTACTGGAAGGGGGCAGTGGGCTTACTCGCCGGCGGATGCAATGCAACACGGCGGCTCCATGAACGTCGACAATATGTGCTTCTCTGATAGCCCGAGTGGCTGTGCTGCCGTTGGATTCAATGGAACATGGGAGCGACGACGCAGCGGCCCGAGTTACACCCAAGCATAATAGCCCAAGTTGATGAGCTGCGTCGGTTTGCTGTGGACGTCGTTGCGTGTGTTTTAAACGCGTAAGCATTTCTATGCCTACCCAACAAGAAACTTGTCCATCACCTAAGACAATAAATGGCTCATACCCCATTAATGGTTCATATCCCCGTAAGCAAGCAAAAAAGGCAATGGCTCATATCCACGTAAGGCAAAGACTACAAGCGCTCAGCAAAGTGAAGCGAACAATGCATATACCGTATTTACTCGCATACCGATCGCACTCGCGTAATGATCGTACCCCTGAATTTTGTCGTCAAAATTCGATTTTTTTTCTTTCCCGTGTAGGTATCGTACCCTGAACTTGTCGCCGCGATATGTCGTGTGCCAAGTCTAGCTAATGATGGTCGCACTTAGCAGCTGTCGAATGCTACGCGAGCGACTATTGAAGACCTACGAAATGGTCTGCACGCACCAAGCATTATTAAGCAGATGCCCCTTTTTATTCCTTTGATCACTTTCGACACTTCAATGAAAAAGAAAACTACAAGCAAACTTGCCTCAGCAATATTATTTGAAGGCTTCGTAAGGCTTTTTGGTCAACAACAAAAACATAAAGGGTGGCCTTCGATTCTTCTCGTCTGCAATCGTGGGCATGCAACAAATCGTGAGCGGCAATGATAGCGGCCACGTTTACACTGATACGTTAGAAGTTTACCCCATTCGTACGTTGACGCTTGTAATGCAGCTAAGATATTCGCCCACCCTTAGGAGAAACGTTCCGCATTAGGATAGCAGTGAAGACAAATGCCACAGTTTCCGCAGTCCCTGGCACCTAAGCGCGCCCATCTGTACACTCAAAGTGGACATGGCTACGTTATTGTTGCAAACTTGTCGATATTAACAATATTATTAAGTACTGACACGGAAGAAACTGTTTCAATGCGCGTAATGTACTCACGAGAAGAAAAACAATCGCATTTGGAGCGTTCGGCTTGCTCCACCGGCCACCATTTTCGTTTTGCTGTTCCGCACTGTCAGCGGCAGCTGCCTGCTTGTTACCCGCAACAAATGCGGGATTAAAAAAGAAAATGTTTCTTTTAGAGGGAAATTTAACCCGCGTAATGATCGCACCCCTGAATTTGCGTCAATTTTTTTATTAAAAAAGTGCGATCATTAAGCGAGTAAATACGGTACATTCATTGAAATCACTCATACAACACACACAACTGCATGTGTTTCAATAAAGAACAAGCTCAAAACAAGCTTCCGAACGATCAATAAAACACTGCATGCCACCTTCAGCAAATGTAGTGGTGGTTTTGCATCAGCTTCACTAAACGAACCCTAATTCAGCTTAACACCAAAGGTCATGGCTGGTGCTCTCATCAAAGTCGAGGGTTCGAGTGCCTTAATAACCTACAACTTAATTAAATATGACTATTTACCTTAACCTTAATTTACACCAACGGTCGTAGGTTCCAGTGCAGTAATGAGCTCTCCTTAATTAAGCCTACTTTATTACGTTCGCTATAGAACATGATAAGCGGATGATCGATGAGGGTTGATAAGGGTTTATACTGGTGGGATCAAGTTCCATAACATCAACAATGACACCAGGCTGCGTGGAGGTGAGCAGGTGGTACAATGCTTATGCACGTACTTAGACATACCTATCAGAGGCATTTCTACACGAATTTTTTTTCCTGCAGTGTTTTTGTAGCACAGTGCATGCAAGAGATGAGTATGCCTTGTAGTGATCGAGCCATCTCGGGACATCGACAAAACCCTTATATTGCTATACATAAGCAAAACAAAAGTGAAACTGCATAATGATGGTTAATAATGAATGCAGAAGGCTACTGTCACACGTGAAACAACTAAAGTGAAACATGGAAATATTTAAACCATACAACTTTATTTTGGCTAAGCAGAGGCACTAACCTGGCTAGTGTACCTGCAATTTCTTACCTTGGCTAGGAAGTTTTCTGTTGTTTCTGCTGTTTTCTGACAAATTAATTGGTGGACTACCGGTCATAATCTTGATACAATATCATTTTAGGTTAGGTCAACACCGCATGAAACTATATTTTCGGTCGAATTCCACAAGATTGTTTTTCGAATTATTTTTTTTAAGGCCCCTTCCTCACAAGCAAAATCCGTCGGCAACGACTTATTTGCATAAAGTCTAGCAGTTAGGATAGGCAGCAAATCGGCGAAAAATTGGCGTCGTCCTTTTCCGCAAGGTACTGCTCTAGCAAATATCATGTGGCCTAAACAAATATAGTGCTTGCTAAGGACATGTAAGGAATCTCAAGTGTGCTGAAATTAAAAACAAATAAGTGTGTGAACTGCTTCGAACTGAAATCAACAGCAGCACAAGGAAAATGAAAGCTTCTGCTGGGGTCACTCTACTTCTGCAAGCAAAGCTTCCATTGAAGTTGTCTCTGGCGCCACCTCTTGGATGCAATGCTAACTGCATCAGACGAGCCGCTGAGTAAGTCCACTGCCCCATTCTAGTACAATGTAGCTGTATCTTCGCATTTGTATATTCCATTGTATCTTCGCATTTCTAATGTACGAGGGCGAGTCAAATGAAAGTGAGCTAACCAACCCGGCGCAATAATGGTTCTGTTCATCATCTGCGAGGGATGCAAGTAGCCCACATGCATCTTTCATTTACAAAAGTTACACGCGGGTGTGAAGATAATTGTTCTTTAATGCTCTCACACACTGCATTGGACATGGCTGCGCTCCATAAGTTGAACAGCGTGCTGTCGTGAGGTTTTTGACAGTTGAAGGTGTTTCCCAAAAAGAAATTTGTCACCGTATGGCTGCCGTGTACTTTGAACACTGCATTTCATTGGCCACTGTGAAGCATTGTAGCAAACGGTTTAAAGAAGGGCATAAAAGTTGCAAGGACGATCCAAGACCGAGCCAAAGCCAATGTGCAATCACCCCCAATGCAATGCGAAGGTTGATGAGCTGATTAGACAAGAATGGAGGATAAGCATCGATGAACTGGCAGTGTGAACGTCACTCATGGTTCGGGTCACACCATATTTCATGAGCATCTCAGTTATCGGCTCTTGTGTGCGCAATGGATGTCCAAGATATTGAACCACCGCCAGAAGGCTGAGGTGTTCGGCACTGCCTTGACTCATGTGATCCGGTATCACATTGAGGGTGACGATTTCTTGTCTGCAATTGTAACCGGGGACGAATCATGGTGCCACTATTACGGGCCTGAAACACGATGGCAATGCTTACAGTGGAAACATTCGAATTCACCACTCACAAAGAAAGCAAAGGCCGTCATTTCCGCCGGAAAGCTGCTGACTTTTTTTTCGATCGTCAGGATTCATTACTGATAGAATTTGCTAAACCTGGAGAGACTACAATCGAACTCGACTATATCGAACCCGTTTACATCGAATTATTCTATATATCGAACAATTTCTGGACACGGTATAGTTAAGGCACGTCCAAGCTAGTGGTAAACATGCCGTAATGGCAAACCAGTCTCCGGTGTCGTAGAACGTCTGCCGCGCGAGAGGTGTCCAAAATAGACAGCAGTTCGGCCGGAGCACCGCCCGCTGCACGAACGACAGGCCAATCGACGACCGCGAAGATGCGCGCCTCCACCGTCGCAAAAATATTTTGCTTCTGCTCCAAGCAAAATAATTTCTGCCAGATAAAGTGACGCACAAATTCTACATTTTATGAAACACGATATCCATTGTCAAACGTTAAAGACGAACGAGAGCTCAGATACTTGTCGAGGTCGGCTGCAGTGTGCGGCTACCGACGGCAGACGACCGGCTCAGCTGTGCTCGCATCGCAGCCGGCGGCGGTGCCGCTAATATTAGCGCATTTTTTTCTTTATGTATTATTATTGCGAAGAGCGACAACATCGGTAAGAAAATATTGCGGCTTGTAAGCATCGGCAATTAATTCCGAAGCATCGTCAGCTTTAGCTTTGAAGTGAAGACGAGAAGGCCTAGCGACGATATCAGCGCCGCCAACCGATAAGCTGCGGTGAGGCTGCTGTCGGTGTCAGAGTCGGTCGCTGATTGGCCACTTCGCTGTACGGCTGCCACACAAATGGGTCTCGAAGCCATCCTCTCTACGGCAAAGAAATCTTGCCATTCGCTTGCAAAACCACCGTCGAACGACGGTCCGCAAACGGCAAACGGCGTGCGGCGAGTTGCAGTGCCGGTAACGTGGATGGGCCTTTACAATGAGTATATATAGCAAAAATCACGCTTACATAGAACGAAAATAGCAGCAACTGCCGATATATCGAACATCAAGCGGCGGAAAAGTGCGCCAAGAAGTTGGCTTTCCCTCGCAGTGGCAGGGAAGCCCAGCGGCGCGGCTCCGTCCAACCGCTCTCCCTACCGTGACCGCGCTGCCTCAGACGAGCTGTCGACACCCCCCTGCAAAAAATGATTCTGGCCCGCCCGCAGCGCTTGCTCAGACAGCCAATCAGAGGCTCTTGTGCCCTCATCGTGCAAGATGGCGAAAGTGCGACTTGTCTTGCTGCTTTTCTGGTTTGTTGTGTGTGCGCCTTGTGGGCGTTCTCCCGCATTGTTACCGTGATGGAGCGGCAGAATTCGCCATTTGTTATGAAGCTCGAAATCATAAATCAGGTCGAACGCGGTGAGAAGTCGGATGTCCCCGCAGCATGCAAGATTTCGAGGAGCACTCTCAGCGCGATGTTGAAGAATAAGGGGGAGATTAGGGCTAAAGCGGACAAACTCGCGACCCAGTGCCTGTGGCACCCAACGTGTACGCACGGCCGTTTATGAGTGGTTAATCCGAAATTGCTTCAGCCATGCCAGCTTCCGCGTGCTCGGTGATGACTAAATTTTGATGAAGGCGACGAAGCCGTTACCGGTGTTGGCAAAGTTTGGAGCGAGCTGCCAGAATTTCTGCAAGCTGTTCACGAATCAACGGTCGACGAGATTGCGAGTGCAAATGATGGTGCCGCGACCACGGGAGTGCCCGAAAACGAAGACTACATTGCCGACATCGTACCGAGCACAAATGAAAGTGGGCACAATGAGGAAAGCAACGACGGTTCTTTGCCCACATCCTCCAAAGTGATAGGTGCACTTGTACTAGTATGGTGCTTCTGCGCAAATGCAGAAGATTGCGGCCTCAGCTGCACAGACTCCTTAGACAATGTGGAGAAGTGTGTGCGTCGCAAGCAGCAAAATTGCCCAAGCAGAAGAAAATGCAGGACTATTTCATGCGAAACTAAGCTAGTTCCATCAATAAAGTGATTTCATATATGGTATGTGCTTTTATGACATCCAATTATTTAGCAGGCTTATATCGAATTATGCTCTATATCGAACTGGTAGGCGTTTTTTTTCGAGTTCGATATAGCCGGGTTTGACTGTATCAATCATTTCCGATATTATGAAATGCCAGATCAGCTGCGTGTCGCAATCAAGAACAAATGAGATGGAAAATTGACGAATGGGGTCATCTTGCTCCTCGACAATGCCCGTCCCAACGTCACCGATGTAGTCACACAAAACTGGCAAAGTTAATGTGGGAAACGCTGCAACATCCGCCATACAGCCCAGACCTGTTGCCTTGCGACTTCCTCATTTTGCGGCAATTGAAAAAGCAGCTCAAGGGAACCAGATTCGTGTCGGACAATGACGTGAAAGATTCAGTTACAGACGTTTTGAAGCAGCAACCCGAGGAATTTTTTTAAGACGGGAATCGCACAACTCGTTAGTCAGTGGGACAAATTCCTAAATGCTCATGGAGACTACCTTTAAATAAAGTACCCCGTTTGTCATATATTCGGATTGGCCCACTTTAATCTGACTCGCCCTCGTATATTTTGCAGAACTCCTGCTTTCTATATGTGCTCTCTGTTGCAACTATAATTTCAGTGCAATTACAATACACGACCGGTGACAGCTGCTCCTGCACAATACATTGGAACAAATGACAGCGTCATTGAGCTTTTTCTCTGGCTGTTGCATATGTACAAAAACGTAAACAAGGTTAGTGACTGACAAAGTTTCATTAACATATTTATTTTCAACTTGTTCATTTCACGGCCTTTACATTTTTCAAATAGGCGGTATGCACTGCTTTGCTGGTTTCGAACTGGTATAGTTCTAAAGTTTATGTGATGTTGTCTTTACTTATTAAATAGACAAAGAACATGGAAGCATTGATATCAGTTATTTCGGGCACAATTTTTGGGACATACTAGTATATTCTTTTACGAAAAAATACATATTTTACTTGTCTTGACACTGTGTAGCATTCAAGAATGCATTTGCAGCATCTCAATCAATGGCAATGCAGTTATTGTTCATGTATTCGATCCCTCATAAATTTCTATAAGGAGGAGGGCAAGCTGCAATGGGAGCCCCCCCCCCCCCCTTCCTGGAAACAAAATATCTGGCTACGCCACTGCTTGCCGCATATTGATGACACCTTGGACTGCTCGCATGGAGCCAAGTACTTTTTCTCGATAGACCTCCGATCAAGCTATTGCCAAATCTCAGTAGATGACATGGGCCGTGAGAAAACTGCCTTCGTAACACCCGACAGCCTCTACTAATTCAAGGTTATGCCGTTCGGCCTTTGCAATGCCTCGGCAACCTTCAAAAGAATGATGGACTCCTTACTTTATGGCTATAAATGGTCCACATGTCTGTGTTATTTAGACAATGTCAGTCTTTTCACCAACTTTCACGAGTCAACTAACGCGTCTATCGGCTATTCTTGCTGTTTTCCGAAGTGCCGGCCTGCAGTTGAACTCATCCGAGTGCCATTTTGGATGCCGTCAAATTACCGTTCTTGGCCATCTCAATCAAGAGCCGCTGGCGCTCAACCTGACCTTGACAAGATATGCACTGTCCAGAACTTTCCTATTCATTCTTCCACCGCAGACCTAAGAAGATTTGTTGGATGATGCTTGTATTTCCCTCATTTTATCTCAAGTTCACCGAAACCGCTCACCCACTCACAGACTTACTTAAGAAGAATGTTTTCACATGGGGCCTTGCTCAAAACAAAGCCTACTCCTCCCTCATATGCTTGCTCACGGCTACCCATTGCTGGCTCATTATCATCCATCTGCCACCACAGAACTTCACATGGATGCCAGCGGCCATGGAATTGGGGCTGTACTCATTCAATGGCAGCATATCTCGGAGCGTGTAATTGCATACGCCAGTCGCCTCCTGTCACCCGGCGAGAGGAATTTTTCAATTACCAAACAGAAGTGCCTGGTGTTACCGTAGTTTGGGCAACTGCCTAATTCCACCCTTACTTGCACAGCCGCACATTTTCTGTGGTTACCAATCACCATGCCTTGTGCTGGCTCTCCTCAGTCAAAGACCCCACTGGACGATTGGGTAGATGGGCACTACGGCTCCAAGAATATTCATTTGCTGTTTTATACAAGTCAGGCCATTTGCACAAGGATGCTTACTGCCTCTCTCATCATCCTGTCGACCGCCCTGAATATGATGCACATGACACTGACTCTTGTGTCCTGGCCATTTCCGATCTGCACCACATCTGCATTGAACAATGGCATGATGACTGCTTACGTGTTCTGATCGATTATCTCAATTCTGGACATTGAGCCCATGCTGCGCATGCTCCTGCACTGCGACAACATTCTCTACCGTCGCAGCTTACGCCCTGAAGTAGCAGAATTTTTATTCGTACCATGCCATCTGCAGACATCAGTTCTTGAGCAGTTGCACGACGCTCTTACTGCAGGCCACCTCAGCATTTCACGTACTTACGACCGCGTGTAGTGCCGCTTTTACTGGCAAGGCCTGTACCGCTCTGTGCACCGCTACGTTGCAGCCTATGCGCAGTGTCAATGCCTCAAAAAACCTGCTGTGCAGTTCGCTGTATGCCTTCACCCCATCGATGTGCCCTCAAAACCATTCTTTCGTGTCGGTCTCGATCTTCTCAGCTCTTTTCTGATGTCCAAATCTGACAATAAGTGGGTCATTGCCGAAACTAATTATGCGACCCAGTACGCGATGATGCGAGCTTCACTGGCACACAAGCTGCGCAACTGAGGTGGCCGATTTCCTTTTACGTGACGTCACCCTCTATCACGGCACAGCCCGCCAGCTCCTCACTGATCATGGCCGCACTTTCTTGTCGAGAGAACTTGAAGACCTACTTGGCTCCTGTACTGGCGAGCACAAGCTTTCCACCACCTACCACCCACAGACAAACGGACTGACGGAACGGCTCAATCGTACATTGTCAGAAATGCTGTCTATATACATTTATGACAACCACAGTGATTGGGACAGCAAGTTACCCTTCATGATCTTTGCCTATAATACGTCCCGTCACGAGACCGCTGGCTTTTTACCCTTTTACCTTCTGTTTGGATGCCACCCTTCTTTGCCCTTTGACACACTGCTTCCTTCCTTAATGAACACTCCCACTGAATATGCTCAGGACTTCTTCGCCTTGGCTCACACGGCACGACAGATTGGCAGCTCGCATGGGACGCCAGATTGCTGGCTCCCGGTTCACCGAGTCTCAGGCCGCATAGAAGATCCAGTACGACAGCTAACATCGGGACGTTCTATTTCCTGCTGGCTCCATTGTCCTCCTATGGACACCATGTCGCCGCGTCGGCTTGTCTGAGAAGCTGCTGCCGCGTTGCATAGGGCCATACACAATATTGTGTCAGCTTGGCAATGTGAACCACGAGATCGCTCCGCTAAACTCACATGTCCCCACGGATGTTGTGCATGTGTCTCGGGTGAAGCCTTACTTTGTCGCAAGTTCACCTCCCTTATAGTCAGCATCAAGACGTCGCCTTTACAGACGGGGGTTATGTTACAGCGCAACTAAGAGTGGTGTCAGTGAGAAGAAGACAATTTGACGTGTAGAGGTGGAATCGGTCTCGACAGCCATCTTGGTTATGCATCGTTGTCTCTCTTGTAAATATAGCAAATACATCTTTATTAGAACTTCTTCAATGTAACAATATAGCAGCACAATGTATTGCCAACGTCGAAACGAGGTATGTACGAGGCGTGTACTGCAGTGGGACTCTTCTTTTGCGCTTCCCTAAAAACACTCCGCGCCAGCTGGAGCCGCAACCATGAAGCCTGCACGTGGCCTGCGAAATGCATGGCGCCTGAGAAACGCATCATGCAGCAACCAGGCTACTCTATTGCACTTCTTTCTGTAAATGCTGCACCATCTAGCAGCACTGCCACGAAATCCACATTTGGCCTCCGAGACAAGAAGCGTGGTCGGTGACTGTGAACGCTGAAGACTGTTCCCTCGCTTGACCCATACTCAGTAATCCAAGTTGGCAAGAGGTTCATTGAAGAGCAGCACATACCTAGTGCATTCATGGCATAGCTCACTAAAGCATTGGCAAGAAAGACATTCATTGAAAAGCAGCACATACCCAGGTAGGCAGGAAAACAGTTTGATACAAATATACAAAAAAAACATAGATATATGGATAGCTCCCGGGAAAAGCGTGCAGTGCCCAAAGAATGCTAATGCATTAAAGGGGCAAAACACTGTGGGGATTGAGGAATGCGCCAGCGCCACTGCGCGGGCATTCGCCTATTCTGCCATTCCTATGGCTCACCCCTTCCCAATCGCGACCAGTTGTCGGCGGTGGTGCTACACTTACGACGGTGGGGCTGACATCATGACGTAGCCGGCTGTCAGCGGCTCTCGGCGGGAGCATTTCCCTTACCTCTGCGACATCGCTGGGTATGTGTGTACATGCTTCCTCTCATCTGCCGACACCTTTGTGACTAGGACTTGTGCTCGCGCACAGTGCCTTTGCCTATGTGAGAAGCACGTATGTTGTGTTGATCGTTTCAGGATGCAAAGCCGAAAAACGGGTGCCTAGTGCTCCCTGTGATGTGTGGTGCGCGACATGGTGCGGTGATCGGGACGGTCAGGAGCAGACGACAAGAAGTCCGCGCGCCGAGGCGGATTCCATGCTGGAAGAAGGAAAACAACGACGCCGAAGAGTGTCTGGCACGAGAACGCGCGGCGCATGAAAAACAACAAAAAGAAGAAAAGCAACCAATTAGAAAAGACCACGGGGCGTCAGGCAGCCAATCCGAGAATGCCTAATCGGCCAGAGAGAAGAAAAAGCATGGTGCGCTGGCAGAAGCGGAGGACACGCAAGGAGACGCAGAGGAGACGCAAGGGAGACGCCAGGAGTGTCCCAGGAAGCGACGGCAGGAGGAGGTCAACCACCGGAGCGGGCGTTGAAGACGGGCCGTAGGGTTCCGGACCCGAGCCACCAGGACTTCACCTGACCGGGGCCTCCTGCCAACCTGTTCCTGTGCGTCGCCCGTCTACCTGAGCATGCCGCCAGCTCCTCAAGGCCGGTGAGCTTCTGCGCCCGTGGACAGCACGAGAACAGTCGGGCTACGGGCCCGAGTTCTATGCCAGCTGCCCGGCCAGAATGCCGCCCCCGTCTGTCATGCCGCCTGCTGCCCGAGGCTGGCATTCGAGCTTCCGTGCCCGTGGGCAGGACAAGAGCAGTCGGGCTACGGGCCCGAGCTCTACACCCAGCTGCCCGGCCAGAACACCGCCGCCGTCTGCTCGTGCCACCAAGCCGCCTGGTTTACCTCTCCGAGCCAGAGCTGGGCAGCTCCGGTCGCCCGGTCAACCAACGTACATCACGACCTTTGGTGAGACCGGCGCCACTCCTTTCGTCAGCTTGTCGCCGCGTCGCCACGTCGAGACTGTTGTGTGTCCCTGCCGTCGTGGCAAGCCCGGACTCGTGCACTACTTAGCTCCATACTAGCCCCAAATGTGTGTCTTGATGTGTATTTGAGTGTTTCTTTTATATTTGCTATTTTCTTCTATTTATTTTTTAGCCTTCTTTAGTTCCATTAAACGTTTGTGTGTGTGTGTGTTCGAAACGAATGGCTTTGTCCTCAATTGGGTTCTCGGAGGCTCCGCCTAAGAGAACCATCAGAACCATTGAGTGCACGAACCTTTGCCCCCATAAGTGGGTCATCACACTCCCGCAACGTCGTACCACACCAAGCCACACTTATCGGTGACCCAAATCGAAGCAGACTGCCTCAGCTCTCGCGAGTTGGTGCATTGGTTATCGCGAGAGCAAGTAGCATAGCTGCCGGGACGTTTCCTAGCAGCGTGTCCCAGCTTGAGTATGTGCTCTCACAGCGACGTGCTATAGGCTGTCTGTGACATTGCATCAACATTGCACTGTGTCAAAAGAAAACTACTGCTTACCACACCCGCTGCGGACGAAAGTGGTTGCTAATGGGGCAACATAGACGACAACCATACAGTTCTGAAGGTACGCGGCCAATGTGTGTGCCGAGTCAAAATAAATTATCGTTTGTCACAACAGCTGCGGACAAAACCATGGTCACTATGGACATAATCATAGGCACAGGGGGACAGTGCCGTGCCATGTGCGGTGGCAAATGGAATGATAAAGGCTACAAAAGCACAAACAGGCACAAAGCATTCCGGGGTTCCTGCCATTCCCATACCATTTTTGCTGATGATAATGGCAATCCGAACTCTGCCGCTTTGTTTCAGTTGAATACTAGCATTACTTTCACTTTTGCTTTTTGCGTCATACATTTACGGCGTTCCATGCTCCGTGCTTGTAACACTCCAAGAGTTGCCCGAATTAACCAGTGTGATGTCAAATACGTACGAATTAACGAGAATTTGATGCAATTAATGCATTTGCTTGACTAGGCAGAATTATCAGATTTTACAAATTCATTACGGTCGAATGAACAAGTTTTATTGTATACGATTTTGAGCTCCTTTCTCACCATCCAGACTGACAAAATGATTTTTCAGGCACTTTGGGAGTATTTTCAGATAAATCGTTTGCATGTACTGCAGATTAGGCAGCACGGACACTGAAATTGACTTTTTCACTGATCTGATCCCTCAAAGGGCCCCTAAAACAGTTTTATAATTATTCATGGGACAACCTCACTATTAAAATATGTCACCTTGCAAATCTCCTACTGCGAAAATTTTATGAATGTTTCAAAAATAAGCGGAGTTAGACGTAGTATTGTGCTGGTACACAGAGGAGAAACCAAGGGAACAAAGCACCACACAAAAGTTGTGTGTCTTGGCGGCGAGAGGGCTTGTCACGGCACCCAGTGGCGGCCACAGTAGACTACACTATGCAGCCCACCGCTGTTATCTTGGACGTCACAAGCAGCAGATGCAGCTATGTGGAACCGTCATGTGTAGACCAGCAGTGCAAAGATAACTTTCTGTCTTTTTGAGATTGCAGACATATATATACGTTTCATTTATTTAACTCAAAAATTGCAATAACAGTACTAATACGAATGTTCTCACAAACACTAAATTAACCAATAGCTGTTGCTGGGCTTCGCTGCTTGTGATGACGCTGCATGACGACAACAGCAAGTAATTCTACCCTGGTTTTGACTCACGGTTTTAAATTCCCTGCTGCATGCAGTGAAATAACATTTATTCGACTCACATGTTCACAGGTGCGTCTTGTACAAACTGGCAATGTTTTCTTACTATGTTCAAAAAGTGTTTCAGGGCCCCTTTAAGGAAGTCTGCAGTTCTGATATGTGGCATAATATCAACATGCACAAAAAATTTGAACCACAAGGAAAACTTGGGCTTAAAAGCTCCATGTTAGGCCTCCCGTCACAAGCATACCTCATCCAAGTTGGCTATTTCAACCAGGTTGTTGCCAACGTTTGGAGGCGGGGGCTTGCTAAGTGGTATGGATACTTCTTCATATTTTCCAGTAGACGTAATCTTACAGTCAGTGGGCAGGGTCATCTGTTGCAAGGAAGAAGTCAAAAAGGCATTCTCTCAGGTCCTCTGAAGTGTCTGAAACCACTGCTGGGCAGGGCAGAATGGCACAATGTGTCATGCAAATAAAAAAGATGGAAACTACTACTACTAACAATGTGTAACCTCATTAACCCGGCACTGAATTATTCAAAAATAGATGACAATCCTGCATTTGGAATGGTCCTTTAACATACAGAGATGCATGACGTACTGAATTATTTCAATACCAATTATATACACATCAATTCACTCAATGTAACTGCACACAGCACATCATGTTCGTGTTTCAATGATGACGGGAGGTGTGCTAACATGTGTTGATAATGTGATCAACAACGTTTTGACACTGCAAGAATGAAAACTGCCAATGCAGTGCAATCTAAAACAAAAATCCTGACACACAAATACCGTCAATAATAAATCAGTCATGACCTCAAGCAGTAGCAAATCACATTTTAAGAGATACTGCAGCTGCCCTTGAAGTTCTAGAACAGTTAAGTCACAGCAGATTTCCGTTAATTCAAATCCAGTTAAATAAAAATTATGGGGTTTTACATGCCAAAACCACAATTTGATTATGAGGCATGCCGTAATGAGATTCCAGAATGATTTGGACCACCTGGGGTTCTTTAACATGCACCTAAATCTAAGTACATGGGTGTTTTCGCATTTCCCCCCATCGAAATGCGGCCGCTGTTCCAGTTAATTCCTACCTTTAATTTCAACACACTAAAGGCAAATACTGCATTTTTTCACGTATAAGTCGCACCTCAAATTACAATAGCACCCCCCACCCCCAAAAATTTTAAATCCGCGCGTATGACTTGAAGAAATAACTCAATACAACAATGCTCAAATCTTATCAAAAGCAGTCGCTATTCGTGAATGCATGACTCATCCATGTCATATCCTCGGCCAGCAGCTCCATCCCCGACCCGCCCTCTTCGGCAATGCTGATAAAGCTGGATTCACACAACAGACATGATCACAGACAAATCAGTCGGGTGGCATGTGACGTGAATCGAATCACTTCACAGCTAGCATTCACATGACAGAGAATGACAGCGCAGACGGAGCAGCCCCCTCTCCCTCTCCCCTGACTAGCTGAAACAGAAAAAGGTATCCGACGTGCAAGGACATTCCTCTTTCAAAGGTAAAAAGGTATAAAAGAGTGTCACCGGGGGAGACACTCTCTCTGACGCTCCCAACCTGAAACCTGATCGACGACCTCAGGGATACCTCCTGCAACTCACGAGTGAACTCATTGCCTGACTATCACACGCAACGAGGCAAGCCAATTTATTACCTATTACAGAGCGGACTTTCCTTATGCAAGTGCCACTTATTGCTCGCAGCAATAAACATTGTTAGAGTTGATATAGCTGGTCGCCTGATTTGCCCAAACCCAACGTAGCCGTGATTACATGCACTATGGGTCGGGGAGTACCACGGATAGACTGTGTGTGCCTAGATCAGGAGCTTGACGTACGCGTACATTTGGCGTACGCCTACATTTGGCGTACGCCCACATTTGGCGCTAGCAATGTGGATCGAATTCGGCTTCCCGGACCTCCCAAATTTGTTCATGTTGTCAAATGTAGCGGCACAAAATCGAGAGACCTATTGCCAACGTGGCAGCAACCTCCGGACAAGCCAGCAGCTTTGATTTGGGATGTTTCACATGGAACTGTGGGGATTACAGAAATGCCACATTGGTAGGGGTTAGGCCCGAGATGGGGCAAACCACATTGGTCGCCTTGCTGCTGCCGTCAAGTGCCGTCTGTTGTCAAGCAAGACAATGTTGCAGAACGTGGTGCAAATCATGCAGAGCTTAGCTGCCACTCTGCAGAACACAATGCAGGCCCCATCACACAGTGAGTGACTGCAAGTTAAGGTAGACATTCCTACCTACAGTGGGTATCACGATATCACTAGGGCAAACAAGTACCTCAATCGTCTGCTACAATACCAGTAAGCGGCTGGGCTTTCAGATGCCGAACATCTTGCACGCATTGTCCCTGTTTCACTAACAAAGCAAGTGGCTTGATGGCTCTGGCTGGCCAGACACTGAGCCTGCGTAGTAGGGGAGTTTCGTACAAACTTCAGCGATGAATTTCATCTGGTCAACTTTGAGTGGCATTTCAGGAGAGTTCGGGAAGCGTAGCCAGCATCTGGACGAGTCCTCGCTGGAGTAGGTTTGAGTGATGGACGAACTTTATCGTCTCACGAACCCTCTAGCTGACGCAGAGAAAGTCAAGCACGTCACACTGCAAGCGCACCCAACTTTCGTGGCCTACTTCAGGGGATGTAGGCTCAGAGACCTAGGTGAACTTACTGCTAAGGCAAAGTGCATCAAGGTAGACATCCTTGTGGCGCAAGCGTACCAACCGCCTCCACATTCGGTGCTCACTCGAGCCTTACTGTGCATAGAACGGTGATTTGGTTACTTCACATTCGTCTAGAGTCGACGTGTCGGCAATGTTCGCTGACAAGCAAGTCAAACGTGATTGGGAATTTATCAAACCGCTCCTTGAACCCATACACCTATGCTCTGAGAAAACAGTGCAAGCTAACGCTGCACGCAGTGTGCCATGGCAGGAATGCGAGGCCGATGCGAGACCAGATGAGCAGCACACACTGAACAAAGAGTCAGGAAGCTACAGCCTGCTAATTTCAGTGACGGGCACCCAGGCCATTGAGGCTTCGGTGGCCGTTACTACTGGTGCGGTGGACTGGAGCACATCATCCGTGACTGCGGCCACACGCCAAGCCAAGGGCGAACGCGTGGTTCGGGAAACGAATGAGGCTGCCCAGGATCCAATTTAGACCCCGTGCAACGATCTCAAACACGAGTACTATCAGTTTACTTGCACCTTTGGCTTGTCACGCCATTCATCGCCATTCATTGAGCTAACGATATCCCAAAAGAAGTTTGCTGCATTACTGGGTACTGGGGCAAGTGCTCCTATTTGGTGACAAGGTGTTGCATCATCTCTGCGAGAACAATATCTGTTTGAAAGATGACACCACTTTCTGCCTTGCTTCTGGCAAAGCACAATCGAGCAGTGCAGCTAGGCTAATGATCCGTTAAGAGAGATGCATCAGGCGACAATGCCTCGCCTATCGGTGCCTGCTATTTTCTGTCGAGACTTTCTTGCCAAGTCAAGTATTGCAACATACATTGGCAACGGAGGTTACTGAGAGAATGGAACAGGTGCTTTGAAGCTTTTCGCAAAATCACCTGCGGCAGTGCAGACACGGCAGTCTCCAGATGCAGTGCAAGTGAGCCACACCGAGCCACAGCCCAGTGAGCAAACAGTAACCGCTGAAGGCGAAGAGAGAAACAGAGCGACAGTGACAGAACAGCGTGTTGCAGCTCTGGGACGGGCACCACACCTGCCTTTGTCAGAGGCCAACAGCATGCCAGAAATAAAGAGCCCAACTGTCATCGATGTTGTACGAATTATGACACAATTTTCATTGACCGCCTAAGGCCGCACTATGCTAGTCAAGCACAGAATAGGCAACAGCAGCGACGGCAGCAGCAGCAGCCTATTTTAAGTCCACTGCAAAGGACAAAGGCCTCTCCCTGCGATCTCCAATTACCCCTGTCCTGCACCTACAATTCCAACTTGTGTCTGCGAGTTTTTAATTTCATCACCCCACCTAGACTTCTGACATTCTCGACTGCATTTCCTTTCTCTTGGCACCCACTGTATAACCCTAATGGTCAACCGGTTATCTAACCTATGCCTTACATGACCTGCCCAGCCCCATTTCTTTCTCTTAGTGTCAATTAGAATACAGTTGAACCCACTTATAACAATATTCAAGTGCCACGAAAATTCCATTGTTATAACCGGGTTGCATGAAAAAATCAAAATAGGGGGATGGCAGAGCTGATGTGAGAAAACTATGCAGGCAGGGAGGCCAATGCCCCTCCCCACCACCTCCACCACCCGGCTGCCCAATGGTGTACACTTGTTTAACTGCTTCCTGGGCGCTCTGATCACGTGTAACAAGCCCTGGCTGTCGGCATTAAAGAATGGCACTGCTATAACAACTGCAAAGAGGTGTCACGGATGGCAAGCGATATGTGAGCACTGCCGAGGCATCGCTTTGGTGGCCCCAAAAGGGGCCTTTTAAAAATTGCAAGAAGGCTACCACGGCAGCCTGTCAGCTTGAGAAATCCAGAAGAAACGCTGAGGAAAGATCATCACAAGCATCTCGCATCTCATTCCAGTGCCTCGCTCCATAGGTAGCAAGGCACTGGAAGTGGTAAGGGAATACATCTACTTAGGGCAGGTAGTGACGACAGATCCGGATCATGAGACGGAAATAATCAGAAGAATAAGAATGGGCTGGGGTGCGTTTGGCAGATTCTCAGATCATGAACAGCAGGCTGCCATTATCCCTCAAGAGAAAAGTGTATAATAGCTGTGTCTTACCAGTACTCACCTACGGGGCAAAAACCTGGAGGCTTACGAAAAGGGTTCTACTTAAATTTAGGACAACGCAATGGAAAGAAGAATGATGGGTGTAACGTTAAGAGATAAGAAAAGAGCAGATTGGGTGAGGGAACAAAAGCGAGTTAATGACATCTTAGTTGAAATCAAGAAAAAGAAATGGGCATGGGCAGGACATGTAATGAGGAGGGAAGATAACCGATGGTTATTAAGGGTTACGGACTGGATTCCAAGGGAAGGGAAGCGTAGCAGGGGGCGGCAGAAAGTTAGGTGGGCGGATGAGATTAGGAAGTTTCCAGGGATGACATGGCCACAATTAGTACATGACCGGGCTTGTTGGAGAAGTATGGGAGAGGCCTTTGCCCTGCAGTGGGCGTAACCAGGCTGATGATGATGATGAAGCATCTCGCCATGTACCTCTCACTGGCTTGCACAAGAAAACCGTACGTCCGTCAGCCATGCATGCTTTACGCGAAGCTTGCAGACATCCTTCTCCAAGGCATCCAAGTACTCCGCGTAGTGCAGCGGAATGTTCCTCGCGAAAACGAAGCCCCAAAGGGACTGAATCATCTGCAGGGCCTCCTGTGAGGGCAACGTTGAAGCATCCTGCCCTACCGCATCATCGCTGCTGTCGTCACCGTTGCTACCTGATGCAAGCACGTTCGCAACAATCATCTCATCGGTTCGAAGCACTTAGTTTCCAAATCTATAGCTGTGCGCATTTTTTTCACTGGCAATGTCATGCATTGCCGATGATCTGCGGGTGGATCAGCCATCTTCCATTTCGACAGCGAGTCAAGCAAAGCTGACAAACTGCGTTGGCAGGAACGACTTCGGCGCAACCAACAAAGACGAATGCAAACGATCAAGCTGTTCGCAGAACTGCACTGAATGAGGAGCCAGCGAGCAACATGCGAGCAATCTTTCTGTGGTGCAGTTGGCGAAGTCCATTCGTGTTTCGGAGAGCAGGGCGGCGTAGAGCTGTGGGAGTAGCCCATTTGCGTTCGGAGGGGTGGAAGGGCAACGAGAGAAAGCCGCACGGAGGCGGCTGGAAAACAAGTGCGCGGCGGCTATTGGAACAGTAGCCCATTGTGCAGCAGCGCGAATTTCTCATTTTTTTGCCTTTTTTTTTCAAGGGTTTCACATTTCACTACATTTCGGCTCAGACACCCAGCAGGCAGACTTCATCGTTATAACTGATAATGCGGCACAGGGGCATTGTAGTAAGCGGGTTCTTTCACCATGGGAAACACAAACGTCAATGATGCAACAGCTTCTCGTTATAACCAATATACTGTTAAAACTGATATCATTATAAGTGGGTTCAACTGTATCAGCTATCCCCGTTTGCTCTCTGGTCTACACCGCTCTTTTGCAGTCTCTTAACAATAGGCCTACTATTCTTCGTTCCATAGCTCTTTGTGCGGTCCTTAACTTGTTTGCGAGCTTCCCTGTCAGACTACAAATTTCTGCCCCATATGCTAGCACCAGTAGAATGCACTGATTGTACACCTTCCTTTTTAATGACAATGGTAAGCTTCCAGTCAGGATCTGACAATGTCTGCCGTATGTGCACCAACCCATTTTTACTCTTCTGTAAATTTCCTTCTCATAATCACGGTCCCCTGTGAGTAATTGACCTAGGTTGTGGGGTTCTCCTCCCGTGCTCTTGGGACAAAGGAACGACAACACAGTAGTGCAAACAATCACAAGGGCATTTATTGCACCTTTCATAGATCAATGCCTGCTAGCCGAGTTGCTATCCCCAAAACATGCCGATGGGCGCGCGACAAATCTAGAAGTCCGACTCACCGCGACCGCATAGCGAGACAATATGTTCGCCCCATGCTGGATCCCAACGCCTGGTCGTTTGCGTGTACGGTCACGCGAATGGTGGTGCGTTCGAAGGCGGCCACGCGAGACAGTCTAGCAGAAGCATGGGTCGGCGCCCGCGCAGGACGTCCGCGCCCCTCGACGATCTCGAACCAAAGAGAGAGCGCCTTGTCTTCCGGCGCCCAAGTAGCCCCGCCTGTCCCGCGGTGTTAGCAGCGCAACACTCGCGCCATCTCTCGCACTGCGCCTCAACCACTCCGACCGCCGCGGGCGCCAGGCCACGCGAGCCGTGCGGGAAAACCAACATATCAGGGGATGCGTGAGAGTCGCGCATCCCCACAAGGTAAACGTATTCCTTCGCAAACACTAGAGGCTGATTGGCAATCCTGGACTCTTGTTCTCTTGCCAGGTTATTGATCATTATATTTGTTTTCTGCATATTAATCTTCAACCCCACTTACACTCTCTCTGTTAAAGTCCTCAATTATTTGTTGCAACTCGTCCCTAGTGTTGCTGAACAGGACAATGTCATCTGCAAACCAAAGGTTGCCCAGATATGCGCCGTTGATCCTTACATGTAAACCGTCCCAATTTAATACGCAGCTTGAATACTTATTCCAAGAATGCAGTGAACAGCATTGCAGAGACTGTGTCTCCTTGTCTGACCCCTTTCTTAACAGGTATCTTTCTACTTTTCTTGTAGAGGATTAAGGTAGCTGTGGAATCTTTACATATTTTCCAAGATGTTTACACAAGCCTCCTCCACTACTTGATTACTTAATGCCTCTACGATTACTGGCATCTCTACTGAATCAAATGCCTTTTCGTAATCTATGAAAACCGTATAGAGAGGCTGATTGTACTCTGAAGATTTCTCGATTACCTGATTGATTACATGGATGCAATTCACAGTACAGTACCCTTCCTGAAGCCAGCCTGTTCCCTTGGCTGACTGAAGTCAAGTGTTACCCTTACTCTATGGAAGTTATCTTGGGGAATATTTTATACAATACTGAAAGTAAGCTAATGAACCTATAATTTCTCAATTTTTTAACGTCTCCCTTTTTGTGGATTAGTGTAACGTTGGCCTTCCTCCAGTTCTTAGGATCTTTCAATTCGTGAGACATTAGACAGTTTTAGTTTAGCGTACGCAACTATAGTGTATGCTGTACGCTATAGTATAGCGTACTCTAAGCAGCGCACGTTTGTTACAGTTTTAGTTGCCCTGCGAGATGTTCGGATCTCAAAGGCCATATGCCGTCGTTACAGCTATCTCCCCACTGAAGCGATAGGTGGTGCTGACCTCTCGAATGTTTCTTTCATTAGGCTTCGACTCGTTCAAAACGAGAAGCAATCTCAAAAACGATGCAAGGTTATTTACAACACTAAGCGGAAGCCGTTAACACAGTCATTTGCTACAAATGAAGTAAATTTCACAAAAGCAACGCCAAATTCAATTTAAAGCAGGCAGCCAGGACCGCTGCCATGTTTTCCACAAACTACACAAGTCACGCAAGGACACTAATGCTAAATCTGAGAAATAGCGTGCTTACGCTAAATGCTATGGGTCGTTTGCTATAGAGTGTCATTACTGCGCATGCACAGTAATGACCCGCTATATTACAGCATACGCAATGGTATAGCACACGCTAAACTAAACCTGTCTATTTTGTATAAAGGGCCGCAAGCTTTGCAAGCATGACGTCTCCGCCATCTTTCATTAAATCAACTGTTATTCCATCTTCTACCACATTTCCTTGTTTCATGTCTTCTAAGGCTCTTCTAACTTCATTGGAAGTTACAGAAGGAGGCTCTATAACCTGTTCATTACTACTTCCAATGGAGGTATCCTGGTTAAAACATGTTGGCGGGCTAGTTGGTTTGAATCCATGATAGAGTGTGTAAGTGCGACTGAACAAGGATGTAGAAACAGTGTGGGAGATACGGGGTTCTCCTCCGTACTCTTGGGACAAAGGAACGACAACACAGTAGTGCAAACAGTCACAAGGGCATTTATGGCACCTTTCATAGATCAATGCCTGCTAGCCGAGTTGCTATCCCCAAAACATGCCGATGGGCGCGCGACAAATCTAGAAGTCCGACTTACTGCGACCGCATTGCGAGCGAATATGTTCGCCCCATGCTGGATCCCAACGCCTGGTCGTTCGCGTGTACAGTCACGCGAATGGTGGCACGTTCGAAGGCGGCCACGCGAGACAGTCTCGCACAAGCATGGTCGCCGCACGCGGGGGCGGCACGTCCGCTCCCGCTCGCTTGCCGAACCCAAAGAGACCAAACGTTTTCCTTTCGGCGCCCAAGTAACCTCACCTGTCGGCGGCGTTAGCAGTGCAACACTCGCGCCATCTCTCGCACTGCGCCCCAACCACATCGACAGCCGCGGGCATCACTCCGGCCACGCGGCGAAGCCGCACTACAGGAGGCGCACTATGCGGGAAAAACATCAGGGGACGCGCGAGAGTCGCGTATCCCCACATCCCCCCAACCTTAAATCACTTCTTATTCCGGCGAAACATGTGACACGGTCTAACATTAACCCGTGCTTCGCGAACAAGATAGTACATGCAACAGTGGTCGCGCCGAGGAAATGTCCACACGCTGTCCATAACATGCGAGCAGACTGTCCTTGGAGTACACAGCTGGCGTCCGCCGGTCACCGCAGCAGCTTTGCGACTCGACGGCACGATCCCAGGCCAGGACTCCGGAGACGACGACGCAGTAGTCGGTACGAGCAAGCGTCGCTCGCGCCGACGCGCCCTGCTGGCAAGAGCCGCCGTAGCTGTCGATGACCGCTGGCTCCTTTGTCCGCCGCCGAGGGTTGTGAGCTGGATGCAGGAGGCCGCCGAAGTCGCTGCGCCGAACCGGCCACAGCATCACCATCGCCCGGGGTGGCTCAATCGTAGTCCGGAGCAGCAGCGCAGACGATGTGCAGGTGACAGCAAGCCAGGGGTGACTCCAATCACGCTGCGTAAACTCAACACACTCGGCAAACACTACAGTAGTGCAAGGGAGAGGAATTCTGCATGCGCATCGCCCACGTGGTACGATGTTCAACTCGGCTAGCAAAAGATCGGGCAGCTACTCAGATGCTAAGTTCACGTGAACGAAGCTCGCTTTCTTGAGTCGAACGAGTAATTTCAATTCGTGCGAGGCTAACTAGAATGAGGGAAGCAACTTGCAACACCTCAACGCCACGGTCCACCAGGTTGTGTCCCTCCACGTGCGACAGGCAGCTTCGTAAAGCCTTAGGCCTAAAGCGTCGCTACTCTGACAACAACCGGCATCCAAAAACAACACTCAAAATGAGCGCAAAACAGGCAGCCGCGAGGAGACGTCAGCTCTGTGAGGTGGTCCTACTCCGCTCGGTGCACACAGCATCCGAGTTGACGGCGCCCACCGTCCCAGACGGTGTCGGAGCGCCCGGTGCCAGGCCGCAATACCAGTCAGCCCGTCGTGGCACCCGTGGCCCGCGGCCACCCGGCTCCCAGAGCCACGACTTCATCCGAGTCAAAGAGATAGAAGAAGCTATTTACATAAGAAATTCGGACCACCCACGAGGCTTCCGTACTCACTCGCTTCAGGCTTGCCACTGCTCCGCGGGCGCTCAGCCTCGCTCTCCCAGGATGCAGACCACGTGGCTCTCGTACCGACGAATGTCATTAAAAAAACACTTGCGAAAAGGCTTAGCGTGTTGACATGTTCAAACACTACAGCCTCCGTCGCCTCGCTCAAGAAAGCACGCCGCCGATGCTAGCGATCAAGATTCACGCTAGGCCTACGCTTCGGTTCAAACAAAGGTCTCGAACGAAGCAAAACTGTTAAAATTATCGTCCGATGCCCCAAGAGGCCCCACGTTGGGCGCCAGATGTGGGAGATACGGGGTTCTCCTCCGTACTCTTGGGACAAAGGAACGACAACACAGTAGTGCAAACAGTCACAAGGGCATTTATTGCACCTTTCATAGATCAATGCCTGCTAGCCGAGTTGCTATCCCCAAAACATGCCGATGGGTGCGCGACAAATCTAGAAGTCCGACTTACCGCGACCGCATTGCGAGCGAATATGTTCGCCCCATGCTGGATCCCAACGCCTGGTCGTTCGCGTGTACAGTCACGCGAATGGTGGCACGTTCGAAGGCGGCCACGCGAGACAGTCTCGCACAAGCATGGTCGCCGCACGCGGGGGCGGCACGTCCGCTCCCGCTCGCTTGCCGAACCCAAAGAGACCAAACGTTTTCCTTTCGGCGCCCAAGTAACCTCGCCTGTCGGCGGCGTTAGCAGTGCAACACTCGCGCCATCTCTCGCACTGCGCCCCAACCACACCGACAGCCGCGGGCATCACTCCGGCCACGCGGCGAAGCCGCACTACAGGAGGCGCGCTATGCGGGAAAAACATCAGGGGACGCGCGAGAGTCGCGCATCCCCACAACAGATACACAGAGACAGTGCTACTTTCAACTATAGATTTTATTTTCGCATGCATCAATAAATATATACCGTACGAGCGGAAACAAATGAGACAGCAAAAAAGAACATTCAGTGGTGCATGTCGATGAACTGTAGATGTGTCCAAGGCATGGTCAAAACATACACTGCAATGGTTACAACGACAAACTGAGGAATCATATCTCCTTTTCAGATAGTGAAACTGATGGCTTGCTGGCCGAATACTGCATCAGGGCGGCCAATGCCTGTTCTGGTGAGGGAGTGTCTTTGTTGAAGCTTAGTGAGCCTTCCTGACTGGATCAGTATAGCCCCACTGGTTCTCGGCGTTACAGTCAAACCCGGCTATATCGAACTCGCAAAAAAACGCCTATCAGTTCGATATAGAGCATAATTCGATATAAGCCTGCTAAATGATTGGATGTCATAAAAGCACATACCATTTATAAAATCCCTTTATTGAAGAAACTAGCGTAGTTTCGCATAAATTAGTCCTGCATTTTCTTCTGCTTGGGCAATTTCGCTGCCTGCGACGCACGCACTTCCCCACGTTGTCTAAGGAGTCGGAGCAGCTGAGGCCGCAACCTTCCGCATTCGCGCAGAAGCACCGGACTAATGCGAGTGCACCAATCACTTCGGAGGATGTGGGCAAAGGACAGTAGTTGCTTTCCTCAATGTGCCTACTTTCATTTGTGCTCGGTACGATTTCGGCGATGTAGTCTTCGTTTCCGGGCTCTCCCGTGGTCGCGACACCATCATCTGCACTCACAAACTCGTCCACCGTTGATTCGGATGTCCCGGAAATTTTGACAGCTCGCTCCAAACTTCGGCAACACCGGCAGCGGCTTCGTCGCATTCGTTAAAATTTACAGTCATCACCGAGCACGCGGAAACCGGAAAGTATGAAGAACCCCTCGTACGCGGCCGTGCGTACGCGTCGAGCGCCATGGGCACCGGGTTGCGAGTCTGGCCAGTTTAGCCCTTATCGTGCCGAGAGTGCTCCGCGGAATCTTGCACGCTGCGGGAACATCCAACTTCTCATCGCGTTCGACGCAATTTATGATATCGAGCTCCACTACGAAAGGCGAATTCTGCCGCTTCATCACGGCAATACTGCGGGAGACGGCCCACAAGGCGCAAACACGATAAACCAGATAGGCAGCCAAACAACTCGCACTTTCGCCATCTTGCACGAAGACAGCACAAGAGCCTCTGATTGGCTGTCTGAGCGAGCGCTGAGGCGGGCCAGGATCATTTTTTGCTGGGGAGTGTCGATAGATAGTGATCTAAAGAAAGGAAGGACGCTTGATTCTGCAACCCGTGATGGAGCACGGCGAAGCGTCGTCAGGGGAGAGGGAATGGGAAGTGAAAGATGATAGAGAAAGAGGGAGGATGTGGCCTAATAGACTCCACTATGCGCGACAGGGGGAGTGTCGACGGCTCGCCCGAACAGCCCGAGGCAGCGCGGTCACCGTAGGGAGAGCGGTTGGATGGAGCCGCGCCGCCGGGTTTCCCCGCTACCGCGTGGGAAAGCCAACTTCTGGGGGCACTTTCCGCCGCTTGACGTTCGATATATCGGGAGTCACTGCAATATTTGTTCGATGTAAGCGTAATTATTGCTATATATACTCATTGTAACTATACCGTGACCAGAAATTGTTCGATATATAGAATAATTCGATGTAAACGGGTTCGATATAGTCGGGTTCGACTGTATTGCCAGTGCCAGGCGCCGCTCCAAGCTTGGAGATGTAGAGTACTGGAGGAGGTGAATTCGAGAGTACTACCTTCAGCTTTAAGAAAAAGAAGAAGAAAGAACCAGAGAGAAAAATAGAAGGAAAACTCAAGGCTTCACCATGGAAAGGTAACCCTCAGCCAATAAGCTTGGATATGCGGAGAGCACTTGACAGCGCCTTAGACGAACTCATCGACACAGGCATTGTGGAAAGTTCGAACAACGCATGAGGCTTCCCAATAGTTCTAGTCCCGAGGAAAGACAGTACTTATCGCCTTTGTGTACACTACCACAGGCTTAATGGAGTTACAAAGAAGGACCCTCCGTTTCCTCTTTAGTGTCTAGCCTAGGTGAGGCAAAGTACTTTCTGACACACTATGCTAGTGGCGGATACTTTCAGTTCGAAATATGGACGGGCGTAATAAAGAGAAAGCGGCGTTCACTTGTCACCAGGGGCTCTTTATATTCAAGAGAGTGTCTTTTGGCTTGGTCGGAGCTCCTGCTACTTATCAGAGATTGACGGACTAAGTTCTAGGAGATGCAAAGTGACAACATATCCTATGTACTATCCTATGTACAGTCAACGACTGAATTTTCGGACGGCCAAATTTTTGGACATGCCTGATATTTCAGACGTCTTCGCGGCACCGCCACGAGCCCCATAGAATCAATGTATAAGGACATCTGAAGTTTCGGATGCTCGAAGCCCCCGCCGTCCAATTTTCCGGACTTTTTGACGGACGGAAGGTCTTTTGGCTCTTCGCGCAGCGCCCTTGAGAAGGAAATCCACTTGCAGCCAAAGCATATCACCGCTTTGAACCACAACTAGCCGAATCTAGTCGTCACACACCGATTTGGTCTGGCCACGCTGGCTATGTTCATCGCCGCACTTCCGCCTCCGCCGAAGTTTCTGGAGCGGCGCCATTTTGTTTCTTTGTTTGCGCAGGCCTCGTTTTGGCTAGCGTGGTGTGTGGTTGTCTGTTGCGTCAAGTGTGCTCTGCGATGCTAGGCCTAGGTGCTTCGACGCTCGTCAGCGAACTCCACTGTTCGCAACTTGAGGATTTCGCTTGCCTTCGATGGCGCCCACTCCGTCTTCGTCGTCCTCGCCGATGGCATCGAAGCGCGGAAAGCAGTACCGTCGGACGACGTGATCAACGACCTCCGCTCTGCTGGGGTTTCCATAATCACGGAAATAACTTTTGAACAGTTTGTTGATGCTGACAACGAGCTCGACTTCCGCGCAGAACTGACTGACGAGGAAATAGTCCGTCAGGTTGTGGGGGATTCAGAAGACTCCGATGTTGAAAATGAGGAGCCAATGCCTGCGCCACCTACAAGCGCCGAGTTGACTCGAGCACTGTTGACTCTTTCATCGGTGTACACTGCTGACATGACCCTTGCTCAGATCGAGGCGAATATGATCGCATGCAACCGGAATGCCGTCAAAACAACAATCAACAAGTTCTTCAAGCCACTGCAGCATTAACACCGGCTGCCCAACGATGCACATGTACATAATAAACCGGCAGTCGGCTGCATACAGAGTTTTTGAACGCCTCTTTTTATAGCCACTTCACTGATGCTGTGGCAGGGTTTCGGAAGCCTGTTACTTCGCCCTTTACCTCTAGATCTGAGAAAAAAATAAAAAAGGGTGCGTTTTTTTGCATGCATTCATTTTTTCGGACTGCCTGAATTTTTGTACGTTTTTACGTTCCCTAGAGGGTCCGAAAAATCGGTCGTTGACTGTACTATGTACTACAACTACCATGTCCACTATGTTGTACAGATATGAGAGAGCATACCGTATAAACGCGTGTAAGGGCCGCACTTTTTTTTACAAATTCGAGGGCCTATTTTCGGGGTGCGGCCCATACACGCGACATACGAAAAAAAAATTTTTTTTTTCAAGTAAAAACAGACCAATAAGTGAATGCGCGTTTATTTACAATAATCCTCATCAATCATCACTATTTACAATCAGTCATCATCACTCGCGGAGTCCTCAGACTCCGAGCTGGTGCTGCATTCTTCTGGCTCATCACCCCACAAGTCGTCGTCTTCAGTTCCGTCCAAATCGTTGGAAATCCCGGTCAAGGCCGGTTAATGCTCACGTCCAGTGGTTGCAGCACGCCGGTGAGGCCGCCCGGAATAACGGCCATGTCTGTGCGGATACTGCCCAGTTGTTTTTTGACTCTATCCGTCAAATGACCGCGGAAGCTATCCAAGACGAGCAGCGATCGTTTGGCCAACATCGCGCCTGGGCGATTCTGCCAAACGCTCTTGATCCAATCGAGGACGAGCTCATCATCCATCCAGCCCTTTTCTTGGGCTCGAACTACAATTCCCTTGGGGAAAGCCTCATTCGGAATCCTCTTCCTTTTCAAAATCACATACGGGGGCAGCTTCCGCCCGTCTGCAGTGACGCACAGCATAACTGTGCACCGTTGGCGCTCCGCGCCAGTTGTCCGCACAGAAACGCTCTTCTTTCCTTTAAGCTCAACTGTGCAGTTCTCAGGACAGTCGAACCACACGGGGGTCTGGTCGGCGTTTGCTATTTCCGACAACATGTAGTTGTGCTCATGGCGCATCCCGATCACGTACCTTTGAAAGTTCAGCACCTTGTCGGTGTAGTCGGGGGGCAGCCTCTGGCACAGCGTGGTCCTTCGCCGAAAGGATAGGCCCTTCCTATGTCATGCAGGCGCCATCCGTGGGCGGCATCTGGAAGCTTCCGTGCGCGCGCATTTTGAAGGCTAATCACACGTGGGTCGTGGAAAGTTCGGGGTGCGGCCCTTACACGGATATTTTTTTTTTTAAATATTTGCTTCGGGAAGTTGGGGGTGCGGCCCATACACGGGTGCGGCCCTTACACGCGTTCATACGGTATCTGTACGACATAGTGGCTTATTCGAAAACATTTTAGAAGTACTTGCATCGCAAGAGAGACGTCCTTGACAGGCTGAGGTCTGCGGGTATCACGTTGAGCCCAAACAAAGCTCATATAGCTGCGACCAGAATAATCTTATTGGGATACATGCTTGAAAACGGCTGAATTCTGCCGAGTGGCAATAAGATCGAGGCTACGCTGCGGTACCCATCACCGAAAGATATCGGCAAACTGAGAAGCTTTCTGGGATTGGTGAATTTGTATCACCAATTCATTTCAGACTGCATGGCAGTGCAACCGTCTTTGACGAAGCTCTTGAGGAAAGAGGAGCGTTGGACTTGGGGTCAACAGCAGGAAGGGGCCCTGCGCGGCCTCACAAAGGGGTGGCCACTGACATGGCCGAGTTGCATGTACAGTAAAACCTCGTTAAACCGTACCCGCTTAAACAGTAGTTTCGTTTTAAAAGTAGTAAAGTCAAATCCCCGACTCAGCGGCCATTGAACATAATGTGTTTTGTTTCCGCATAAACCGTACCAGCTCATTGCGTACGCATCGGTTAAAACGTAGCGTTTCAACTTTTCGTCACGCAAACACGGCGCTGCGCCGTCTCCATCGGGCGGCCCGGCAGAACAACACGCCTCAGAGATCGGAACAACGGCCTCCAAGCGCCCTGTGCGTTTGCGCGTGAAGCCACATCAACATCAACATCATTTCGACGCGGTGCCAGCGAGCGTTATGGCGTCGTGCAAGCGAGGACTCGCGTCGTTCCGAAGCTAGGATAAAAAAGACGCCGGGTGCTCAGCATAGAAGAAAAATTAGACATCGTCTGTGCTATCGAACGTGACACGAAGAAGTCGGCGCTGACATGCAACAGGGATCTGCTGTCAACTACAATCTGTGGCATTTGGAATGCGAAGATATGTCGGCTACGAGGTTCGACTTTTCGCCATCGTTGCCTGTGTTGTTGCCGAAGTGTCGACTAGCGACAGTGACGAGGACGACACAGAAAGCGATAGCACGGGCGATTCAGGCATGACAGTGACATAAGCTGCGCGTTACGTCAGCCTCATGAATGCAATCGTCGCGACGACCATAGGGGCGCGATAACGTAACTCTATTCCAAATGAAAATTATCCCAAACTCCGGCACCCGGCAATGAAAAAGGCGCCCCCGGGACTTCTGCAGCACTACTGCACACGTGCATGGTGAATACGTAACGCCAACGAGGAATCTGCCATGCGAGTGTTTGCCAAGAAGAGGGGGCTGGCTGAAAAGCTGGCACACAGCTTCAGTAAGTTTGAGGCCGCTGTCGTCGTCGTGCTAGCCTGCTGCGGCATCAAACGAAAATAACGCTTTTGTCGCGCGAAGTGAATAAATACTGCATGTTTTTTCCTCTTTCATCGCACTCTCTCTCAGTTCCATTTTCGATAGGTAAGTGGGCGATCTCATGCTATTCGGTTAAACAGTACTACCGTTTAGTACGTACCTTTCCCGAGCTCCGGCCAACTACGGTTTAACAAGGTTTCACTGTACCAGTGTTTCGTGCATACAGCATCCCAGCGCATGCACTTTGATGGCATTTTTTCCACTCAAGCTTTTCATGTGGTAGGACGCTTGCAAATAAAGCAAATAACTTTTGCCTTGGCTGACATTTTTAGTTTTCTGATGGATTTACCAGCCATACAAACTCCAAGTACATGTTTGAAATGACCAGAAACTTTGTTAAGTCGGAACAGTGTCATCAAATTACTTCATTATATATAGAGAAAAAATACATGTTTTTCAAGGGAACTAAGATCGGGAAATGAAAATTGCTTGTTGCATTGCAAATTTCGTTAAATCGAGTTTCGTTATGTCAAAGCTTCACTGTACTACTAAAGGAAGCCGGGGTGTGCTCACACATTTAGAGTCAATGAACAATTTTTCAAACAGGCCCAATAATTCTGATGCCTTCGCAGCACTGCCACAAACCCCATAGAGGTTATGCATAAGGACGTCTGAAATTTGGGATGCTGAAACTCTTCGCCGTCCGATTTTCCAGGACTTTTTACCCTGACTGCAGTTTCGAAACTGCATTAATCAAACCTGCCGCCACCACCACCATTCTGATTATGCCGCAGCGTCAAACCAGCACTCTCGCCCCGTCACACCCTGATTCACTGGCAGCCATAGCCGCCACGGTGACGCTAAGCCTAGATACTTCGGCGTTCGCTACCAGGCATGCTGCTGCTCGGTGCTGTGTTTTACTTGAAGAAATTCGCCACTGCCAGATATGGTGCCAACTCCACCTATGTCATCCTTGCGGATGGCTTCGAAGCATGGGAAGTACAGCAAGGATCAAGCATTGAATAATACTCATTCCTACAATGCCTAGATGACCTTGCGCTGTAAAGACTGCCATTGTGACCCTGAATTTGAAAACTGCGTCATAATTTCCAAACACCAAGACCAGCTTACACGTGACATCATAGAGGCTGACAAGATACAGTGGCTGAGCGACCTTTGCATCAGCATGCCGTCTATGGGCCTCACAAAAAACGAAATCAAGTATCTGGCTGTGATGAAATAGGGGTTCACATGCGACTTAATGCAAAAATTGTTTTTCAATTACTTTTGCTCATGTATATAGTTCTGGCAATTTCGCAAATAAAGATCAGTTGAAGTCAGCGCCTGTGTTGTGTTCTTCCTTCAGTCCTCGTCTTTTGCGCTGTACAAACATGTCGATATTGAATTACCAACTCGCCCAAGCTTCCACATTATTAATTCAGTCATGCCTGGTGATTTCAGCCCTTGGGGGCAGTAAAGCGCATGCCTTCATTTTTTCGGACTGATCGATTTTTCGGACGTTTTCGCGGCCCCTAGGGAGTCCGAAAAAGTAGAAGTTGACTGCATTATGCGTGTTCCTTTCGTTCGGCACACTGGATAATATCATTTTTTCTTCACCCATCAAGATCAAGTTAACGAAGTCGACTGTATAGTATTCCCGGCAATGCATGCATCAGAAAAAAGAGTGAAAGCACATAATATCAATATTTCTTCCGCGATGTGAGGTTAAAGGGACACTAAAGAGGAAAATTATTTCTTCTGCATCAGTAAATTCCCTCTCTAGGACACCAAAAACACCTCTCTTACTACAATAGGTCGCTTGGTAAGCCAGAAAAAGCGCAAGAACGAAAGATGGGTGGCAACGCCTCCTTGAAGTTCCCGCACCTGGTCACTGTGACGTCATAGATTTTGATGGCATCTTCTAGGGCCTACTTAATTATATAGCGGTACAGACTGACTACATTGTGTTCTAAATGAACCAATTAATTAATTTAATTATGGGGTTCTACGTGCCAAACCCCCTTTCTGATTATGAGGCACGCTGTAGTGGAGGACTCCGGAAATTTCATCCACCTGGGGTTCTTTAAAGTGCACCTAAATCTAAGTAAACGGGTGTTTTCGCATTTCACCCTTATCGAAATAACCAAATATTAATGGCAAGTTTCGGGAATCTTTACTCAGCCAACGCAGCCCAAATCCGAAAACATACTTTGGAATCCCTGACGTCACACTGACGTACCAGCGTTGGGGTTTCAGCGTGAAATTCAAATACTGATACTTCGACCTTTATTTTCTCATCTAATAATCAAACTATTATTTTGAAATGACTGCCTGCAGTGTTCTCAAACAATGCTTTATTAGTCTAAACTGATTTGTTGTTTCGCTTTAGTGTCCCTTTAATCAAGAAAGCATACAAGCTTTGCTTGTTTTTCACCAAATAAATTTGGTATGGCATTAAACACTTTTTAGTCTTTCTTTTTATAGTTCTATAATCTGACGATTTGTTGTTTGTCCCGCAAGGTATGAATTAATGAGCTTTTACTGCAAAACACTAAGATACAATCACTAGTTGGTCTTCACCATGAAAGGTAAAAACAAAATCCAACCTTGGCTCCTGCTATGAAGGCAGCTGACTTTTTGGCCTCAGCAAAGGAGTCGTAAACATTGGGATATCTCTCTATATGTGCTTGTGGTCTCCTAGCCAGCAATGGTGTAGCCTTGGCAGTCATAAGTTCGGCATTCAGTTCAGCATGCCTGCAATATAGTCAGTGAAAGAAAAGGCTCACAGTTCAGACCAGGCCCCAATCACACTACCAGTGCATTAAAAATAAAAAAGACGTAATTAAAACCAGTCTTATTTACCCTGTGCTCTGAAAGGGGAAAAGGTGTCTAACATTCCCATGCAACGTCCCTATGTACAATCTCATAGAATTTGCCTTTCTTTATGCAATCAATTTTCTTACATGTCACAGTGGTTATCATCAGCTATGTGCACATAATTACTGTCTCAAAGCCTTCCTTGGTTGATGCACAACTTACAGCACTGGTGCCACAGCCACTGTTCATGCAGTGTTAGCACACACCAAGCAGCATCGTTAACTAATGTAAAATTGTTGGTCAAGGCTTTCAGCAAATCTCAATGCTGTTAAAGGCAAACAAATAATTTTGTTGAATCAAAGCTTTCTGGCTTTATAAGTAACACAAGAATATGGCCAAAAACATCTGTGGTACTAGTCTGGACATTGCTGAATTTTGCCATATTATCACATTTCTAACGACGGCATTTTGAACCAATCAGAAAGGCCCAGAAGGCTGCAACGGCCTCTCTGATTGGCTAAAAATGCCGCCACTACCAAACTTCACAATAAACAGTAGACTTTGATAATGTCCAAAAAAGAACTTCTGGTAAAACGGGATTCGCACGAAATGAATGGTCTAAACGTGATCATGTTCGATGTTCAGGCTACTGCGTATGCTAAGGAGTTCCACCACAAAATCGCATCACCAAGGTGGATACCACGAACATGACCAGGGACTTCATACCTGCATACCAGGTTGTAAATTTATTTGAACATGACTTAGCGTGTTCATGTGGTGCACAATAACACCTGGCTCCAGTTGCTCCGGCGCTTCCACGGCAGACATAATATACTAGTGCTACCACTCAACAGGAGGAGTTAAAGCTCTCCTGCCTCATGATGCCCTCACTACCTCCTCCGACTCCCTGTCTCCACATTTATTTTTATTTTTTACATCACCGGGGGGTGCCAACAGGCGGGACTCTCTTTGTCACATGTGGCTTTGTCCAATTGCCTAGAGCATTCTAGTGCTTGAATTCACTATATTTTTGTCTTATTGATAGAAATGATGCAACAATGGCTACCTTGCTATTATGTGTGCTTTTCCATGACGCTCCACACACATGAATGAAAGACAAGGTCACTTTGGTCCAGATGGTGCCATACTGCTGTGAGCAATGTCTTCAACTCTGCTGTGCCATCATAGCAGCTGAATTGTTCGATTACATGTGTAAAAGAAAACTGGTACATGGTGGGAACTACCAAAATGGCCCCAGCCCGTATGACTGTGCTACAACGAACAATATCAGCACGGACTTGGCTGCATGTGCAATCTTGCAACAACTGTGCTGTGGCAGGTGTGCTGTTATTGTTGCTGCGAAGATGTTAGACATGGCTAATATTCCTTTGCATTTAGAATACTGCTACATGTAAATGACAAGGGTGAATGATTGTGAAAGCAATTCTTGGTACAGATGCTAGTGGTGCATAACTGTTGTTCTATAGAGAAACATTTTTTTTTGTACTGCTAGTAGAGTATTATATACCAAAGCAACACCTATAGTCACGTACCACTTTAGAAGACAGGAGAGGCTCCCCCCAGATGACCGAAGTGCAACAGCTGATTGCCTCCACGACTAAAGAAATAGTCCCACTAAAAAGATTGTGCTTCTAAAACACCATTTTCGGTATAGATAAGACTATTGTATCTTGATGACTGGTTTGGTAGAGCTCTCGTGATTGGAATGCTACAGCACATGCCGGATCACAAGAGAGAACCCTGTGCCTTTTACAATGCTATGCATCATCTGCTTTTTAGCTTGTTTGCAAAGGACAAAAGTATAAACAGCAGCTTAACGTGGCTTTTGCACTGGCTTACATGTACACATAACATTTACTACTCGTTTTCAGAACTTAAAATGAATCGGTTGCTATTCAGCTGATAGAACTTTATTTTGTGCAAGTTAGTTAACCACATTGTGAAAACAACACTAGAAGCAAGGATAGAAAACACAGCAGAAAGGCAGAAGGCAAGGTAGACGAGAGAGAAAGGCTTTAATGAGTTCGAAGAGGCCAGCCCTGCTGTTCACAGGACTTCATGCTTTGAATGAGACGAGTTAATGAAATTGTGAAAAAAGACACAGCTGAAAGAAAACTTTCACCCCCACCTAAAGCACAAAGTGCATAGGCAATGATATGATCTACGGAACACGGTGTACGGAACATAATGCAGCTCCACTGTGGCAGTCTCTCTTGTCGCGCTGCGTGCAATTTGAGAGGTATTTTTGCAAGCAGATGCTTGTAACTCAATAATTTTACCATCGGCGTACGTGGCAGTTTCTATTTATTATCTCTGCATTCCGTTGCGGCAGAAGCGAAATTTAATATAAAAACACACTTTGTTATATTGAGGTTCTAAATACATGGTCTTCTATGGACAAGAGGATATGAAAAGGTAAATACTTTGTTATATCGAGAATTTCATTACATTAAAGTTCATTACATTGAGGTATAACTGTACTTGCTTTTGCCTACGAAGAAATTCAACATTCAACTGCATGTCATCATCTTGCTCCTTGGTGTTGTTCTTCGTACGATCACGCCCAATCCTTTTTTCCTCTTTCTGAATTTTTTTCATGAGACTCTTCTCTTGTTCCGACTGAAATGGACAACAAAACTATGTTGCAAAACAGTCAGGGAAAGAAAATTTCAGAAGTGTACTCTTAATTAAGATCTGCTGTTGACATTACTTACAGAGCAATAAACACTTTAACCCTTTCAGACACTGTGTACACAATTGAATACGCCAAGGTTATGCATCAACAGCAAAGGTACTGATGAAGGCAATGGCATTTAAAATGTGTCACATAGGTCTGAAAACACTTCTGATTGGAACTGTGATGCAAGTATGAGTAACATGTGCAAAAAGCTTTAGTAAAATGAGTGGGAATGTAGACGGTTGGGTATTTTTACTCAATGCGAGTATGTCGTATGCAGCGAGTTCCCTTCCATCACTGTTTTTCACAATTCATTGCACCAGGCACAATTTTCAAGTGACTGGTTAGGCGCTTTTCAAGCCTGCTAGACATGAAATAAGTGATGTTCTCATATCTGATGTTCCTGTATGAGTTTTCACGTGGAGTCTACAGTCTCTAAGGATGACAAAACAGACTAAAGTATTGAAAATTCTTTATCTATTTTGCAGCTGTATGCTTTTTATGATTCTGAACATGTAGGAAATGCGGTTGAAGTAAGTTTTAAATCAACAGAATCAGTTAGCACCTGAAAGGGTTAAACAGCAGTGTTCTTTCTGACCTACAAAAGAAAGCATGGTTTGTGACACTCGCAAGCAAAAAAATATGTTGTCTCAGCTCAAAGAGTAATAGAGTGATGCATTGGATAATGCAGAACAATGTAAGCAGTGCACTTTTGTGTTTTTTACCTGAATAGTGACTTGGCAACCGTATGTGGGCTTTGCAGGCTGGTTCTTGAAGACAGGCACAACATCAGGGAAAGGTTCTGCCATGTTTAATGCATCAGCATTCATGGCCTTCACAAGCTCTTTACGATGGTCGAGGATATTATGAATCACACCAAGAAACTCGGCGCCAAAAATTTCATACATCTGAAAAATGAAAACAGCCCCCAACAGGAACAAATTGTAAATAGAAATTGACCACTGTCACATGCCAAATCTTTTGGTGATGGCTTTGCATAAGGAACAATGTTTGTTATGTGTCATAGGCGTTTTGTATATGAATTCAAGGACTGTTTTGTAGTATCTGTTGTCGTGTACCCAACAATCATGGCTAGACGTGCCATGTTAGAGTAGGACAGCTGGCTAGAGGAGACAAAAATGTGCCACTTGTAATGCTGGACAAGTCCATACTAGGTGGCCAGCATCTACTTTCATCACTGGAAGGGGGACAATGTTGAGTCCAGCGGAAAGTGCAGCCAGTTCCAAGTACAGCTGACAGCCGGTGTAAGGGCCACCTGCAACTTCCTAAGCACAGCTGCCGCCACTACAGTAAAGTGATGGGGGAGGGATCAGGCAAGACATGAGCACACATGTCTTGCCAGAAAGAATTTTTCACGTGTAGGGAGGATATGCATTGGGTTGGCCGTGTGCTTGCTGGTCAGCAGCAATGTTGTGAAGCACGTCCTTGAATTCAGTGTACCCTGATGCATTTCAATCATAGAAGCATGCATCACCTCACAGACTTCCTTGGCTGCAAGTGACTGTGCAGATGTATACAAAGCTTTCAAACATGCATGTAGCAAGCACCACTCCTACTTCTGACATAAGTGCCTACTCCCACAATAAGCTTCACACACAAAAGAGATATCCTCATCTTACCTCAATATATGTTCACTCAAACATTAGCTAACATATACAAGGTCTGTCCCAAAAGTGCACACAGTGTCAGGAAAGAAATGGGATAGGATGTGGGAGTACTGCTCTCACACTTGCCCCTCTTGAGAGTACCCCGTTGACCTCCAGTAGGAGCTAGACTGCTGTATGAGAAGCCTGAATTCATGCATATTTGTGCAGCCCATGTTTGGCCATTTCAAAAGATAGGTTAAAGGATCAGTGTCCCATTTCTTGAAAAACTGAGTAAGAATGGGGCAGAAATTTATCAGATGTCACGATAGGCCAATGGAAAGGGCACGCTGAATGAAAAGAACTGTCTTCAAGTTGGTTTGGCATGTTCGGGACGGCCGAGAATACCCCACAACGATGCAAAATCAGGATGTTCTTCTTCTTCGTGTGAAGGTGCAAGCATTGATCATTGATCATGTGCATTCTCTCACATTCACTGACCACCGAAAGACTTATCAGAAGCACTTGGTTTATATTAAAGGCAATTGGTTTAGGAAGGTCATTTATTCATACAATTGTGAAGGCAAAATTTGGAAATAAAAAGAGGTTTGTGTAAAGTTTGTAACAGGACGGCTCACTCCTGAGCAAATGTTTCAATGAAGACCATCTTTTGTTGATTAGAAAACCTCAAATGAAAGTGATAAATTATTATGCATCTTCTTACACCAATGCTTTGAAGTGTTTGAAAAATTAGGCTTGTCCCAGGTGACCACATTTCTCGAAAGAGGGCACTGGATTTGGCGCCAAGACAATGCCCTTGCACACTCTGCATTGATAGTGCATGGTGCACACAATCCCATAACTTTGCTCGAACACTCTCCCCATGCAATGCCCTCCCTTCCCCCCCCCCCCCCCTCAAATGCTAACTGCTGCTGTGGAGCCAGCATTTCGGAGGTGTCACAAAAATTTAAAAAAGAAGTGACCTCTCTGCTGAAGCACTTAATAAAAGATTACTGTTAAGGGTGCTTTCTGCAATGGAACGAGAGGTGAAACCAGTGTATTCAACAGTGATTACATTTAAGGTGATCACACTGATGTACGTGTAAGTTCATGAAACGACATTTTAAATAATGCACTGCATGATTTTCGAACAGATCTCATGCTATGTAAATTGGTGGCATGGCCAAAGTATGAAGCTGGGCCAGGTCAAGGTGCAAGCTCTCCTTTCGGTTCCTATGGTGCAAGTCCAGCATGGGGGCTACTATGTTGACCATGGAGATCTGATATTCTACAGCACTATCTGAACATGAACCATCAGTTCTTTCAGCCCATTTGCCCTTCCTCCTACTTACCATTCAGCTCCACATAGAGTGACAGTGGCATTGCCAGCCATTAGCCTACAGTTTGTACTACTTGCTTGTGGCTGCATACTTGGGTACATTTAGAACACGTTTGCTTTATACTGTCAAAATGTAGCTGTCCAAGGTGCCATCTACAAATTTAGATGGCACCAAATTTCTTAAATTTTATTGGCAACTAACACAGTAGACATCTGTTTATTCAACTATGGTTAATTCAAGCTTTTGGTTAATTCAATCCTGACTGAAGGTCCCGGCCTGTGCCCACACATTTCCATGAGCCCAAACTTTAGTTATTTTAGTCCTAAAATCGGCCTTAGCTGGGAAATTCGAACTTGACTGGTCAGCACACACATGCCTGACCTCTACGGTGACCTCAGTAGCAAATCTTTTAGTGGCAACGTCTGTCTCAGCAGAGCTTAGGAGAAAAGGGGTGCTATTCTTGACATCGGCAAATTCCATCATATTGTCAAATTTTGTAGTGACAGCATTTTGAGCCAATCGGAGCTCAAAAGATGGCAGAATTCACCAAGGTCCAGTACAGCACCCCAGGAGTGCATTGAAAATACATCATCTCCAGTCGAAAACAGCTATTTTCAGCTTGCTCTAAGAAGATTCTCAAGAGAGAACGGCAGCACACAACGAATGATTATGATATTCACCCAACTGGTCTGAAAATTGTCTGCGCAGTCCAATCAGATATTAGGCCTGCTATATTTTTCTTGCTAAAAAATCAGGTGTGCAAAAGGTTTCCACTTTGTTTAGGAGCTTTAATGTAATTTCGAAATTACTTTTCTGCTTTAAACACACAGAAAATGGGCCGGTGTTCGATGAGGGAGCATGTCAGAATTGGGCAAATATTGCCAAATGAATCAGCGTCTGGTACTGTCAGGGTTGAATTAATGGTAGTCGATTGTACTGGAAATGTGCACACCAATACTACAGGAGAAACTGCGTTATCTTGCTACAGCATTGTACAGGTAAGAAAAGATGCTTCCAGCTTGAAATGGGTTCGACACCACGATAGAACATTAGCTGGAATTCGAGGCAGCAGCCCACCAAATAGTGCCAAGGCATATCTATGCACACAGCTTCAGACATCATTAACTAGCACGAAAAAGACAACGAATGACAGTAAGAAGCACACAGGACAGAATGCTAGTTGTGCTGTATGTTCTGTCCTGTGTGCTTCTTGTCTTCTTTGCACTAGTTAATTATGTCTGAAGTCTGTAATGAGCACTAACTAGCCCAACTGTCTTCTCTAAGTATGCACACGACCTGGTGCAAAAACAGTGAAGAAAAAAGGGTGAGAAACTTGCCAAAAGTGGACAAGAAATATACGAATGCAACAGTCTGACAAATGACTTACCTCTCCTTCGAGTTCCTTGTCGGTACGGTGCGAGTCGAGCATTGGGGCAACTATGTTGACCAGTTCCTCCACAGAGAGACCCAAATTATTACCTTTCAACAGTGCTGCCTGCACTTGAGCCCTCAGCCAGTGGCCATCATAGCGGCTCTTTGGCTTGCTTTCCGTCACAACAGGGTCCTTATAACTTATGTCCAGGCAGGCCTGGTCTTTGACAAACAGTTCGTCCTCGGAGCACGCATCAACCTCATCGTCCACAAATGGCTGAAAGCTGCCTACTTTGATGCGACGGGCAAACTCAGCAGCCTCGGGGAATGAGTCTTCCAGGCTGTATTTCTGTTCAAGCAGCAGCTGCCTCGTTTCTGGCGGCAGCCAAGAGAAGATTTTGTGCACCAAGAGGCAGGCCTTGTTTGCCAGTTCAGCAGAGAAGCTGCCAAAGGCCCTTTTGAGCTGCTGACGTTGATGCTCGGTAACATGGCTCTGGTCATGGTCACCTTCAAATATTTCCAGCAGTTGCAGTGCTGCAGCGTGCAGAACTTCTTCAAGGCAGTCACCACCAGCTGCAGGAACAGTCATTAACAAACAGTGTAAATAGTTAAAAACTGTTTCAACATTCTAATTTTAATGCTTTCGCAAATCCCCCCACGTCCAGAAATAGTGTGTTTTTCAGTGCATAAATCAGTCAACATGAATTTGTTCACACAACTGATCTTTCTACATGGCATTCAAAACATGGAAAATAGTTCCCAACGGGAAACAACCACAAAATAGATAAATGCTTGTGGCTAATCTAGAAGCTATGGTGCAAAAGATGTGGACACGAAAACACATGAAATGTACACCACAAGCACCATGCGTCTTCATGTCATCTTTTTTGCATCACAGTATCTAGATTAAGCATGCACCAACTAGCGCAAGCTTCAGTGCTACTGCAACAAATGCTCGTGACCACAAAAGGTCACAAAGTTTTGAGCCAAAGAAAGCGAAATATATTAAGCAAACAAAAGAAAACGCAATTTACGACATACAGTATGCATAAAGCATATTTTTTTTAAACGATGGAAATGCAAATAAAATCAAGGACACACAAAGTGAGGAAACTCACTGTGAAGGATACACCATGCCATTGGAGAAAGCCGCAAGAAGGCAAAAAATGTTGCAACAAGAGTTTCAGTTCTGGCCTACCGCAACTCACGAAAGCAGTTGGAAATCCAATGGAGTTGGAAATCCAATCAGACTCAGAACGGCTCTCCTTCAAGATAGACAGGCAGTCTCGTTTGTCAGCAGAGCACTGACACCGGGCCTCTTCAATTTTCGGAGTTTTGGCAGCCCGCTGGCAGCCAACTAGTTCCGGTCCTGATAGGAAGTCACGTGGGCTGGGATCCCAAGACAACATGAACCTGCCTGAAGTTTGCAAAATCGAATACCGGGACAGCTGGCCGAATGTAAACATGCTACCAGCATGGCAGTGCTCGGCGAGTCCGGTGCGCGCTCGGCATAGTCTGCCCATTTATGCGTTGCCAGCTTGAAAACATATAGTTGCATTCAGGGATACGATCACTTTCGCGCGACTCAGCGCAGGACGCGCACTGGGCCAACCTCGCCTTGCGCAGTGCAACAGATGGCCTCCGACGCAGTGGATGACAAGATGCGAAATTGCGCATAACTGATTGTATCCTCGAAAGCGATAGCTCGAGAATCCCTGCTCGCAGCAATCATGCCCCCACCGGCGACATTGATGAGTTGGCATTGTGTCACCACTTCCCAAGACATGAAAAAGCAGGATATCGGGTACGTCTCATGCGCATAAAATTTCGTACCGACCTACTTGGGCTTCGATTTCAGAAAGTTTGTCATGGCTGAAGGTGCTTCTCATTTTGACCCTAAGGAGCTGGGGACACGGCTGGCACATGAAAATGCATGCCACCTGTGACCAGCGAAAAGTTTCACACGAAAAACAACATTGGTCGCGATCATGAGAGAAATAAGCCATTGTATGTGTGTATAATGTACGTGTGCCTATTACTCAACTAGTGCATTCTTACATCAACGGCCTGCAGTTAGGACACATATCAGTTTCGAGCTGCCACCCAAGCATACGACGGAGAGACGGAGCGAACACGGGCTAGCTGCAATGCGTTCACTAACTGCAGAAAAAGGAGAGATCTCCGCATACATACGTGAGATATGTGAAAAGGAACACAAGAGAAAGACGAACCGAAAATGTACCGCAATATGTGTGAATGAGCGTCTACAACTCGCGTGGAACACAACGCAGATAACATGCACGCACGAGAGCGCGGCGCGCTGATCATCGCTGCGAAGAAGCCTTGGGGACACACGCACATACACACAACAGCTTTAAACAGTTCACCACTGCTTATATCACAGCACTTCACAATGCAGAACGGTGTGTTAGCACCTAAAAAGATAACGCTAGAAGTAAGAAAATCCGAAGATGACTGTAGACAGTTGGCTGAGCGAGGTAAATTTAAGTCCTCAAGCGCCCGCGTTGCAATCTGTGAAGTCCCCGGAAAGATGGTGGCGAGTGTCCATCGCCTCTTTTAGTCGTCTCCTAGCCAGAGAACTTCCAGAGAGCAGCCAGACCAAAATTGTCCTGGCAGGTTCTGGCAGCCCACAGGTAGCCAGAACCGTCCAGCCCGAGGAAAACGAACGCCCGGCGGAAGTGCGTGGGGCGATGGGCGGAGCAACCCGAGAAAAGCAAAGACTCTGGCAGCCTCTGCGGGCTCGCGGGCTGACTCTGGCAGCCCGCGAGTAGCCAGAAGTGGAAAATTGAAGAAGCCTACTTCGAAGAAGTCCGAGGTGCTTGGAGTTATATCCATTGCCACCCAGGAGGCACTGGATGAGTGCGCTGGGCGCAAAAAGATGTGCTTTAGGCCTCCCCTCACGAGGAGAGGCCCCTAGGACCCCCCGAGCCACTAGGTTGCTGGTTCTTCGAAGATGGCAGAGCAGCATCTGCCGCATCCGCCTCCCGCCCCACGTGTGAGGGCCAAGCGATCGCTGTCGACCATTGTGACACATTCTGACAGTGCAACACATTCTCAGGAGTCGTCAATTTGTCGTGTTGATTTTTGCTGCAGATTTTGAGAAGCAGATCTCCACTTTACATTTTTGTTGCTTTGTAGCCTGGGCCCAAGCTTTTCTGCAAGGCACTTGGGCCTAAGGAAAGGGAAACTATTTGAACTGATTTGTCTTGTTCACTGTGCACCACATGGAAGCATGGAAAGCTTTCTTTGCTTTGGTTGAGGAATGGAAACGTAACATTGGTGTGCCATCTCTAGAGAGAGTGATCAGGTAGAGGGAGTACCCATTACTTATTTCTTGTTATTCGGCAACGTTAATAGCCATCCACCATCGAGCTCAATGAAGGGGCATGCAAGGTTTGAGTAACGCTTGCAGACACCAGCTATAAATCACTGCTATAACCTAATATAGTAGACCTAAGGTTGGATGAATTACACCAGGTTAACCCTTGCTGTCTGAAAGATTCGAAGTAAAATGAAGTAAAGAGAAGACAGGATAGTTGTAAAGTGTATGGGGATGCGCAACTCACGCGTCCCCTGATATGCTGTTTTCTCTGCATAGCTCCCGTCTTCTGTAATACGGCTTCTCCGCAAGGCTTGGTGGCGACAGCAGTCGGTCTGGTTGAAGCGCACTGCGAGAGGTGGCGCAAGTGTGGAGCGAGAGTGATGGCACGAGAGAGTGAGTGGGATTGGTCAGGCGCGACAGGGAGTAGGGTCTTTCTGTTTGGCTCAGGGTCGACAAGCGGCGCAGACATTCTGCGTGTGCGCCGATCCACGCTTCTGCGAGACCGTCTAGCGAGGCCTACCCCGGAATGGACGAACACGATCGTTCGAACGCGCCACCGTTTGCGTGACCATACGCACAAACGATAAGAATCCGATGCTGGGATTCAGGCCTTCTTGTTCATGGCAGTCCATGATGCAGCAGTAACGACGGTGACGCTTTTTCGAGGCTGAGCTAGGTCTCTCTGGATTGGCGTCGCCGATTCCTTCTGCTTCCAGCATTACGTCTTATGGAGAGTCTGTTTTCGTTAAACTATAGGCTGCGGCTAGCTCACATCATGGTCGGTGTGGTCTGTGAGAAGTGATGAGCCTTTTCGCACTTGCAGCAGCGCAGAAAAAAGTGCGAATCGACGCAAAAGTCGGGCTAGAAACGTGCTTCGCCACAGCCAGGGTTCAATACTACCCAAGCTGAGATAACGCTTCACGCGCTGCCACCAGGCGCCGCTACTATACCTCAAACTCCAGCGCAAGATGCCCATGGCTACTAGCAAATCTGCAAGCGAGACTACCGGTTCAAGGTGGCGAGGTAATCAAAATGGCAGCGGTGGTGGCTTTGATTAATGCCGTTTTGGACCTGCAGTCAAGGCAAAACGTACGGAAAATCGGACGGCGTAGAGTTCTTGCGTCTGGAATTTCAGACGTTCTGATACACTGACTCTATGGGGTACGTGGTGGTGCCACGAAGCCATTCAAATTATCGGGAATACGGAAAGTCGGTCATTGACTGTACACTGGCAACTCTCCAGCCGACGACAGGGCATCAAAGACGATTCATTACGATTCTTATCTGTTACTCGAGCCAGCATTACCGCGACTTTCGACCCAATCAATAAAATTACAGCTAATTTTCCCTGATAGAGGCACAAATTCCCCGAGTTTTCCCTGAGTTTTTTCCTGACTACTCAAAATCATTGAGAATTCCCGGTTTTCCCAGTTGGTAGACACCCTGATCGATCAGCAGTGGCAGCACTGCCGTGGAGCAGTACTTTCAGTCAATTGCTTTCCAAGATATGATCACTTTTCCAAGATTTTGCGCAACTCGGCACCATATGCAAAGCAACAGCGCACCAAACTAAAGTACCAAATGTAAAGTACCAAACTTCGTAAGGTACGTCCCGACCCTGGTGAGATCTTTTTTTCTACCGCAAGCAAGTAGATGTTTGCTACGCATGTGGCAAGCTAGGCCATCGAGCGGATGTGTGTCCGACCCCCAAAAAGAATCAACATGCAGAGGATGTGGTACAACCAACCCAGAGGAGTCACACCAATGCTCACCGAAATGTGGCCCATGCAGAGCACCAAACCTGACGGCTGATGAAGCCTGCAAGCAACGTTTCCAGATACTATATGTGGTCAGAAGCTAAGAAGGGAATGAGCCAATGAGGAAACAAGAGTACAACAAATTGAAAGCCCACCCATCAACTTGAAAACAGCGGTGGAAAGACACCCTCGATCCAAGTGTCACTCCCATTCCAGGAGTCATTCCAGAATCAGAGGCCGCTCAAGATCCAGGAGCCAATCCAAAGCTAGGGGACACCCCTTCTCAAACGAGGCGTAGGTGTGCTTCAATTCACCTGGACGACCTTCAGACCTCAGGGAAGAAAATCGTCAATGGCAATCAACCAGGGCCAATCGAGTCCGAGGAGGAGCTCAGGGAACACAGGTAATGTACGAGCGAACACCAGAGCATGATCATAACAAAGCAGAAAATGATAGGATAGCGCAACTAGAAGAAGAAAATGATAAGCTAAGAACCATGATAGATAAGCTCATTACAGAAATGACAGAAATTAGAAGAAGCTCTCAGATGGCCGCGAGAAATCAGCCACCCTCTACTAGCAGTGCTAGCAAGCAATCGGAAGTCCCTCGACCCATGGACGTTACCAAAAAAGGAGACGGATAAGGAGACACCCATGCCGAAGAAGCGGGCCATAACAACATGTGAGCAAGCATCTACCAGGGCAAAATCTGAAATCACAGAAATGCTCACAATGCTCAGCGACAATGTCAAGTAGATACCTGAAAGGTTGATGCAATTCCAGTCAGGTATTGCAGCCATGGAAGAGTGCACTAATCAGATATTCAAGATCAAAGCATATCTTAACAATACGGTGGTCCCAGCTCTAGATCCCAAGGCCCCTAAACCTCTCGTACAATGCACAAAGTTTGACAGTTTCACTACACTAAGCAATACACCCAAGCCAAAGCAAGATGGCTACAGAAACTAGTCAATTCAAAATGTAGCAATGGAACTGCAGGGGCTACCAACATAAAAAGGTGCCCCGGCAGCAATTTATTCTGTCCAACCCTGAGAAACCGCACGTTGTCCTACTCCAAGAAACGCTCACCCCCAATGTCACTTTGCCTGGGTATCGCTCAGAGATGAAGATCAATGACAGGGGGAGGGGAATTGCAACCCAACTTGGGCAGTGACGATAATGAATTAAAATCAACTTACGGATTAGGTAGAAGAGAAATTTCACGTCGTAGACTGGGACAAACTCCGTAAAATCAGAAAGAAAAACGTGATTGAAGAAGTCAACCTAAGCTTGGAACAATGGACCGTACAACTGAAGAGGGACATCGGCACCGCAACCAAACAGGTGCTAACGGATCTCCCGTCAACAAGATGGACAGCCGATTGGCGCACCTCATAGTAGCTAAACAATCCCTACTCAACCTATGGAAGGCTCAGAGACTAAACCGTAGGCTGAGAAATAAAATTGCTGAAACCAACTGAGCGATAGAAGAGCACTGCAAAACCCTCTCTAAGCAACAGTGGGATGAGGTTCACAGCTCTATAAATGGCCGAATGAAAAAAAAAAGGAACCTGAAATCTACTGAACCACCTACTAGACGAAATGAACACAAAATCAAGTCAACAAACACAACATGTGAAGTAAAATCCTGCAGGTGGCACAGAATGGTGGCACAGAAGTTATTGCACAGCTAGTGAATAGGCACCTATCCGTCGAGGACACACAGCAGCCACCCCCTCCTCGACTGGAATAGACAGGATCAAGCAACTCAACTTTAGATGCTGAGTTCACAGTAGGAGAGGTCAGGGCAGCTTTACACGACCTCAATGAAAGATATGCCCCTGGTTCCGACCGGATAACAAACAAGATGCTCCGCAATTTGGATGATGACTCCATAGAGAACTTGACACAACTAATTAATGACATGTGAAGGAGCGGTGACGTTCCTGGTGAATGGAACACTGCCCACACCATTTTAACCCCAAAACCGGGCAAGCCCCCTGGCCTCGAGAATCTACGACCGATCGCACTCCCACCGTGCGTGGGAAAGGTTGCTGAACATGCAATACTGAATCTATTATCTGGGTACCTGGAAGAGCACAATGTTTACCCTCACACAATCATTGGCTTCAGGCCTGGTCTATCTACGCAAGATGCCATGCTGCTACTCAACAATCAAATAATCAGCCACAAGGCTAGGGACACAAGAGCAATACTGGGACTAGACATGGAGAAAGCCTTTGATAATATCCTCCGTACGTTTACTATACTCAAAACCATTCCAAACCTCGGTCTGGATAGTCACTTTCATCAATATGTCGAAGCCTTTCTCAGTGGAAGGATGGCCACATTCAAGGCTGAGGACCTAATATCACATGCGATGAAGCTAGGTACACGAGGCACACCCCAACGAACGTTCATCTCGCCCACCCTTTTCAATATCTCCATGATAGGTCTCGCCAGAGGACTCGAAGGCATACAATACACCACTTATGCGGACGACATCACGACATGGTGTACTGGAGGCAGCAATGGAGAACTAGAACAAAGATTACAAGACGCCATAAACATCATCGAAGAGTACCTCATCCTAATGGGACTCCGATGCTCACCCAAGAAATCGGAGCTCCTGCTATACCGACCTAAGAGACAAGGCCGCAAACCCAGAGGATGGCTTCCTCCTGGGGAGAATGACATGACGCTCCATACCAGGAGTGAAAATGTCATCCCAAGGGTGGACCTGGGCTTAATGATAGCATCCAATGGGTCCAATAATCAAACAATTCTATGCATTGCTAAGAAAGTAGACAATGCAATCAGGCTCATCAAAAGAGTAACTAACCACCGACATGGACTTGGAGAAGACATCGCCAGACTAGTTCACACCTTTGTGCTATGTCACTTCGCCTACATAGCAGCCATGCACGAGTGGCAGAAATCCAAAAGAGACAAACTCAATGCATTGTTAAGGAAAGTAATCAAGGTAGCTCCTGGGCTACCTATGTACATGGAAACTGAAAGACTCATGCAACTAGAGCTGCACAATAAATACACTGGTGGAAATAACCAAGGCACAAGAAAGAGCCCAGTTCATTCGACTCTCCATAACGCGATCAGGAAGACCCATCCTCAAACGGATTGGTACACCAATTACAGCAATGCATAATAACCATAGAGAAATTCCCAAAGATCTGGGGAAGAATATCACAGTCATGCCTGTTGCAAGCAATGTTCACCTCATTCATAATGAGGGCAGAAGGCAAGCCAGAGCCAGAGCCCAATTAGAGAAAGCTAAAAATCAGGCTGAAGAATGCTTATTCATCGACGCGGCTTTCATGTCAAATAGACGAGCCTTCACAGTGGTCCTTCTGAACGGCAAAGGTGAAACAGTCAACTCGGCTTCCACGTATCCCACACAACCAGAATTTACAGAACAGGTAGCCATCACATTGGCACTTTTAAACCCAAAGAGATCCAGGATCCTCAGCAATTCTAGTGCAGCCATCTGAACATTTGCCAAAGGAGTCATCTCTAGACAAGCCCTGGCAATTGTCGATGGAAAGATCGTCAAACCTCAAACGATCATCTGGTATCCTGCTCATATGGGAGAAATTACCGGTGCTCCAGTCAACCTCAACAAATTTGCCCACAATGCTGCATGAGGACTTGCCAACCGTGCAGCCACAAGGCCAGAAGAAGCTGAGCTTCCAGATTGCAGGAACCATCTCCTCACGTACGAGCTAACCAAGCACTTCTACCTAGGACGCAGGGTCTTCCGCTCTCCGCACAGTAAACTAAATAGAGATCGGGCCATTACGCTAAGGCTCTTGCAAACAAGAACCTATCCGAACTCGCTTCTAATAAACAAGCTCTATTCGGAGTTCACTTCGCCTGCAACATGCGTTAAATGCAACGACGCCATAGATCTTAGTCATATGCTCTGGCATTGCTCCACACTACGCAGCAACAAGGACAACACTGAAGTGCGGTGGGACACAGCTCTACACAGTCTCACATTCGACAAACAGCTATGGGCAGTCCAACGGACCCGCAAAGTGGCCGAAAGGCTTGGCCTTTTGGTCCCAACATGGGAGTGGCCTGCTTCGGGCTAGGAAACTAGGGCGACCTAATGAACCGCAATAAAGTTTTTCTATCCATCCATCCACCCTGCTTATCGGTGTTGTAGCTGCTGGGTCTTGCTAATTTTGACTAGTTTTGAACACTCAACTAGCCTCAAACCACGCAAAACTTAAGGTCAGACCACATGCACACTTCCAGAATCCGACTCCTGGCTGCCCCTGGTTAGACACCTTGGCAGACTTATTGATAACACTTCAATATGCACAAGTTGGATATGGCTACTATCCATCAGTCAAGCTGTTGCAGGACAAAGTCAGTCTGCACCACGTAACACAGCCAGATTGGAGCATACAGGGTTCATTATGAAAGTAATGCGCATGATTTTATTATGATGCAACTACCCATAGCAGTGCGGTAAAACCGGTCAGGAAATGTGGCGAGGGTTGTGCTCTGCCAATGCAGCTGGTCGCCAGTTTACTCCGAGCAGTGTGAGCGAATAACATGGCGCGATGGAGCGTTTGCTTGAACAGCGATACGCTATCAAGTTTTGTGTGAAGCTTGGAACGAATGCAACCGAAACATTCCAGATGCTTCAAGAGGCATTTCAAGGTCACAGTCAGGGAGGTGGTACAAGTTGTTTAAGGAGGACCGGGAGGAGGTCGCCGACAAACCTCGTTCTGGACACTTAACAACGACCAGAACTGATGAAAACGTGAATCGTGTGTGCGAAGTTTTGCGTTCCGACCCTCGATTCAGCATCCAACAAATTGCTGACACCCTACACATGTCTACATTTGCAGTACATGGGATAGTGACCAAGGATCTGCAAATGCACAAGATCTGCACGAAGCTTGTGCTGAAAGTGAAAACAGAAGATCAGAAAGAACTTCGAGTTTTGCGCTGTCAAGAATTGATGGATTTGATTCAAAATGAGCCGGACTTTCTTAACTCTGTCGTAACCAGAGACGAATCCTGGATGTTTGAGTACGACCCAGAATTGTAAAGGCAGAGCAGCAAGTGGCACACAAAATCATCCCCCCGCCCCAAGAAAGCACAAATGAGCAAATGTAGCATCAAAACGATGCTCACTGTCTTCTTTGACGCCCAAGGAATCGTCCATTTTGAGTTCATGGAGAAACTACAAACTCAGCCTTTTACCTGGAGGTGCTCAAGAGATTGAAACGCCGGGTCGCGCGCGTGAGGGCTGACATCAAAGACACGGTCAAGCTCCACCATGACAATGACCCCGCACGCCCATCATTACCAACTTCCTGGCCCGGAACAACACCCCGGTGGTCTCCCATCCCCCTTACAGTCCCGACTTGGCTCAGTGCGACTTTCTTTTGTTTCCCCGACTGATGAGAGCGCTGAAAGGAAAGCATTGGGAGCCAGTGGAAAACGCCCAAAAGCATGTTACAGCGTTCTTGAGACATTCTTGTCAAGATCTCTCAGGGTGCCTTTCAAGTGTGGCAGACATGTCTCCACAAGTATATTGATGCAGAGGGAGAGTATCTTTAAGAATTTTAACCACTGGGTACAGGTCCGGTCAATAAATCTATTTTTCCCAAAAAATGCATGTTACTTTCATAATCACGGTGTCTACCAAGTTGAGATTTCCAATTTCCCAGAGTTTTCCAGGTTTTCCCTGAGAGCCTTTGCCAAATCCCTGAGTGACACAGAACTTTGTTTTATGTCAAGAGACAGGCTGACACCATGTCGCCCGATGGTGTCACTCTCTAGTAAGCATGCTAAAATATAAAAAAAACTACTTAATCCAGCTTGAATAGTATAAGGGGTAGTGTTTATTTTATTCAAAAAGAAAACAGAAAGAAGGAGTTAGTAAAATGCAAAGCAAAAAAAAAAAGAAATATTGGAAAAAATGCGTAAAACTCATAGTGAGACATTCTCAAATACAAATAAAAACGAGATGCATACAGAAGCACATATTTTCGAAGATTAGCTATTTGCTGGAGACTCCATATAGAAGGCAAGTCAAGGCGGGAGAATGCCTCTGAATTTTATAGTGACCCATCGTAAATATATAGTAACTAATATTCATTAATTGTCAAGTGAGTCGTGCTACGTTTCTTCAATAAATATATTGAACCATCCGCTCAAATTACTTGCAAAGGTTAATTATTGGGCCCAAGCATTACAATAAGGGAAGAAATAATTTTTTGCGATTACTACCGAAACCCCCACTTTGCTTTCACGAAGGCATTACCCTCTTTGAAGGGATGTCAAAGAGGGCAATCCCTGCGTGAAAGCTGTCGTTTGAAGGGATACATTTCACTGAGAAATGGAATGGGTGTACCTTAAGAAAGCAGAATGTGCAATTTTCTCAAAGCCTAATGTTCACTAGCTATTCCTTGTAACCACTACACAGTAATGGCAAAAATAAGTTCTGTTCACAAATCTTATGCCGTGACCGAAGGGGATATTACGAGATTCGCAGTTTGTTTCTCCGGTGTTCTTGGTGAGCTAAACAAGGCATCTTGTTTATTTCTAGGGGAAATTAGGGGCATGGTACGGATAAGGTGCAGGCAATGCTCCAAATGGGTGTGTTAAAGGCACATTTTCAAGTAGAATAGGCATCCAAGTGGTCCATAGCCTTATTAGTCTGTTTTACGAGCAGTGTAAGACTTAGACTGCTGCACTTGCGTAATTACAATAACAACTGAGATAAAATTGTACGAACATAAGAGGAGCAATACGCCAAGTTTATGTGCTATGGTAAATGCATGTTCATCAAATACAGCATAAAAAAATTGAGAACAAGTGTTCGAAATTATCACGCTACTGCTATTGTCTCAAGAGAACTGAAGATACTTTATACTTTGAAGGAATAGGCAGCATTTCAAGTGGAATGTGTTGCATAGTTTTAATATTTCTGGGTTAGTGAGAAGCGTTACGAATAATCATTGAACTTTCATTTTTTTATACTTACTTTGTCATGCGTGATATATTAGTTTCAGCTGGTATCCTCACTGAACTAAAAAAGGCAGCTTCGTTAGGTTTGGTGACTGTAAGGACAAATTAATGGGTGATGTGGAGGTGAAGTTCAAAATAGATGGCTTTCGTAATAAATTACATATGCAAGCACTCCAGTGTGTTTGAGCACTTCTATAGCGAGAGCGGAAGAATTGAGCCTACCGCTCTGGCAGCACTATAAAAGCCGCCAAGACCAAATTTAGCGAAAATTGGTGGTGCCCAATGGAAACTTCCTGTGCGAAGTGGTTGGATCAAATACAGCTTTTGTAAAAATTTTCTTATTCATGCATTAGACTGTGTGATATGGCCGCTATCAACTATGCTTCTCGGTGTCCTGACATAGCTGTAGTTTACAACAGGCTCATATTTTGTGGAAAGTGGAAGGGGGCCATTGTAACTGCAATGTGTGAGAAAATTTTTACATTCCTGATCTGGTTAAAAGCGTAAGTAATAATAAGTCGTTGTTTTTCTTTCCTTAATTTCATGTGTCATAACACCTTCAGTCCTTGTTTCAGCGATGTCCTCCATGAACTAAACAATACATTTTGTTTATATTTGGAGAAAATAAAGGGCGCATTATGACCAATATGAAGGCAAACTTCGAACATAGAGAACTAAGTGTGATATTTTTAGTATATTATGCATGTAAGCTATTCGGAGCTTTATGAATGTGTTTTGCGAACAAAGAATCTATCCCATTGGCCTGGAATAACTGTGAACTCAATAGATATCAAATCTAGTAGAAATTGAGTGTGTGGGAAGGGTAGGGGGGGCATTATAAAGCACTAAAGCATTGCATACGCCCCTCAGCAGTTATAGTAGTGGTTTTTAACAGGTTCGCTGGACGTCCACTGTCGCACGGCCGAGATGGAGTGTCCACTTTTTTAATGTGGAAATATGGCAAGTAATTTATGTTGATTGTACGTCGTCGCCTATAACCTCAATAGTACTATTACCTAAACTAGTGATACATTTATCTTGTAGACTTAAACAGCAAGTACAATTCTTTGTTGAATTATTTAAATTATTTGTAGCAAATGTGCCTTTTTATGTATGCTGTACTGCTGCTACTGGGCCCGATTTGAGGCCACTGTGGGTGCACTCATTGCCTTTTGCCCCTGTATCATCTTGAGATGTTGTATAGTTGCAAGAGATAAATGCAAATTCAGCTCATTTTTCGGGCCCCCATTGTTCACCATGTGTGATTGATAAATAGGTCCCTGTCGGTTAAATATACTTATGAGAGAAGCATTTCTAGGCTGTTTCACTTATTGTAATAGTAATTGGCAATATATATATATATATATATATATATATATATATATATATATATATATATATATATATATTTGCACACTCACAGAGAGAGAGAGAAAGAGATAACGAAAGGTCAGACCGTCTGCAGTCCCCCCCCCCCCCCCCACATACACACAAACATGCACACACTCTAGAAATAGTTGGTACGCCTCTGCATGTTTTTTACTGCCGCAGAAGATCAGACAAAGCTCTGAGGGCCTGCCAGTACACTTATTAGGCACATCGGTGCTCATCCTGTGAAAAAAGGCAGCGGGTGCACGCGTGTCCCGTGACAATTGCCCCTTCCCACGCTTGTTGAGCTTCACCGCAATAATTTGCTCACGCTTCACCGCGTAATACTGATGCAGTGAGGCGAAGCTGACTTTCGGCAACCTGCATTATGCAACGCGTCGTGCTTTCCGAGCTCCGACGCCAATAGCGAGGACCACAAAGGCGGAGTCGGTGCCATTGCTGATAGCGACGAATTCTTTCAGTGAAAAACACGGCACAGAACGCCAAGACGCTTAATAGCGAACGCAGAAGCAGCTAGGCCTAGCGTTGCTGCGGTGGTGGCTACGGCTGCCAGCGGATTTACGTGCGAGAGCGTTCGAGGAGCGACGAGGTAATCAAAACGGTGGCGGTGGTGGTGGCTTTATTAATACCCTTTCGGACCTGCCATGACGGCTGAAAGTCCGGAAAATCAGATGGATAGCGAAGGGTTCTTGCTTCTGAAATTTCAGACATTATACATAGGCTCTATGGGGTACACTCTATGGGGTACGTGGCGGTGCCGCAAAGCCATCCGAATTATCGGGAGTCCGGAAAGTCGGTCGTTGACTAAACACTGGCAACTCCTCCTACTCGAGCCAGCTTTACTGCGACTTTCTTTCCCTTTCAATGAAATTACAGCTAATTTTCCCTGATAGAAGCACAAATTCCCTGAGTTTTCCCTGAGTTTTTCTAGACTATTGAAAATCCCTGAGAATTCCCAGTTTTCCCGGTTTTCCCAGTTGGTAGACACCCTGATAACGGACCCTGTATGAGCACGAGTGCACACTCAAGCACTGTTGTGCACAAAAAGAAACACTGCGCATATGCATTACAGTTGCATGTAGCTGCAATCTGTTAGCTACGTAGCGTAGATACTGCGGTCGCCACGGGTGCCGTAACAAGTCAGCTGGTTGAGCGCACTGCGGCTCGCTGAGGACAGCTGCGTTTGGCACATCATAGGCACCGAAATTGGCAGTAGTGGGGTCTACATGAACATCCCCACTCAAGTTTGAGCTGCGCACCATGGTGACGTTCTGTAGGCGGAGCGTCGTAGGCATGCCCCGCTCCATCGTAGTCTTTGCAGTCCAAGGCATTGAAGAAGGAACAAGAGCACAGCAAATGGTAATATGCGGGGGCCTTTGATTGTTAATATCCCCGATTCTTCTGAATGCATGGATGTACTTTTTACATAATTATTTCTGAAATAGCCTATAAAAAGCTGACAAAGAGTGGTTCAAGGTCCGTTTGAAGAATGAAGTGAAATCGCACAATCAACTGCCGTGCGATCTGCAGAGGAGCTTTCAAGCAAACATATGCCGACAAGACCACTTGTCAAGGCCATTTAGTCATCCAGCAGGTTCCAAACTGTGGCAGTACAACTCACTCCACAGGAATCTGCACTCATTGGTCGCGTAGCCTTGGCTCTGGTGCATAGAACTCAGGAAGGCAGAATCAGGGCCATTGGCTTTTATGTTCCTACTGGAAAGGTTTCTTCAATGCTGATTTTTTGTCATCACGTGAGGCAGCAACAAACATTTATCATTATCCATGGCTCCACAAATGTCTTTATGTGTAGCAACGATGTAATTAAATCAATGTAAAAGAACTTGTGTGATTTTTCACACATTTAGTTTCAGTTTATTCAGTTTATTTTTCTTTAAATAAAATGAATGGGTAAAAGACAGTATACAGACAAGGATCAGTATATTGTCTGTATACAGGAGGATCTGTATATACAATTGTGGACATGAAATGTCCACAATCAGTGAACAGTGCTTAATTTCATCTGTAAACATGTACAGTGAAAGCTCATTAATTCGAACTTCAATAATTTGAATTTATGGATAACTAGAACTGTACGATTTGGTCCGGCCAAGCTCCACAGAAGTCTATGCATAAAAAAGCCCGTTAATTCGAACGTGAGAAGGTTCCGCCACGGATAATTCGAACTATGCGGCACTGTGCCGGCGGCTTGGCGCCTGACACACGGCCAGAGAAACGTGCCTACTGCCTACACACAAGGCTGCGCGTCTCCGGAACAGATAGAACGGCGAGAGAAGGCAAAATCTGGAAAAATCTAACCAGCGCGGCGTCGGACAGAAGGCAGCAGCGGCTGCCTCCTCTACGTTCTACGTTGGCCCCCGAGACTTCTTGCCCGTCGCAAATCTCAGACGCTTTGCAAATCTCATTTACCGACTATGTCGACGTGGACGAGAGCGCAGTGGGGTGTGGCGCACTGAGAGATGAGGACATAATTTCTCAGTTCAGAAGCAGTGAACCTGTCACTGCCAGTGATGACAAGGAGGAGGAAGACGAAGCGCCAGTGCGGCCCTCCGCTGCGGAGGTCATGGCTGGATTTAATGCTGCCCGTCTCTTTTTCAGTTTTGAAGAAGGCGAAGAGGAGGCCTTCCGCCACATTCGCTCGTTAGAGCAAAAAGTGCTAGCTATCGCCTTCAAGGAAAAAAGGCAGACTATGATCACGGACTTCTTCAAGCATTAAATTTCTGACATGCTCTACTGCTTCCAAATCACAGTGTACTGTTCTCCTTCACTTTCGTTAATTCGAACTGAAGCGGCTTCCCCTTGCGGTTTGAATTAACGAGCTTTTACTGTAATCGCCCTTGGCTACATGTCCCTGAAATTGATTAAATGTTAGCAAGGGGAACAAGGGCACTTTGAGCCTTGGCTTTTAGTGAAAGTCACCTGGTCAGAATTTTGAAATATGCCAGTGTGGATTTCGATTTACTTACGTATTTACTTAGCAGCCCTGGAAAAGCAATTATGTACACAAGCATATAAAAATCCAGTGCGCTAGCACAATTTCTAAATTTATATAAGCCGTATGGTACATAACTAAGGTTGTTGACAAGAACTGTATGGACACCTATCAGTGCTGTCACATGGGTGTTGCTGGCTTTCAGGCTTCATAACATGTCAATAATACTTGTCAGTTCGTATCCATCCTCCTGCCAGAGGTACATCCTGGAGGTAATACCTGATCACCTGCAACCCCCCTGTAGTGCTCTTCGACAGGGCGGCCGGACTGACTTTATTCCAGCCAGGGGAAACGCAGCAGGTGTACTTACAGCATTTGGCACTGAGTACCGCCCCGACGTAACGATTCGAAAGCGAAACTGTAAGCCAAAACAGGATATCACACGACCCCCCTTCCTCCTTGTTTTTTCATAGAAGCTGATAGTTTTTATCACTTCAGAACTGTGTAGCCTGTAATGACAGAGCTCACATGCATGCAATCCTGTTGGTTGTGCTTTCAGTGCCTCTCTAAATGCTGAATGTATAGGGAGACAGATAGTCCACCAAAGCAAGCATAAAGTCAAAGCCCCATGTACTGAAGGTGTGCCTACTGCAGTGGTGTAGCCAGAAATTTCCTTTGGGGAGGGCGGGGTTCTCCGCCGACAACTACCACCACTCCCCCCCTTCACCTCTCTCTCTCTCTCTCTCTATATATATATATACATATATATATATATATATATATATATTGAAAGGGGGTTTATTGCAGCTCGTTCAAGGGATCGCAAGTAGCTCTTGATCACGAGTCCTAGCCCTTCGCATCAGCAGCCTGAGCTCGGGTCTCGCACCGCAGCGGTGGCAGTCCACACAGCGTCACATGCATAATACCCACTACAATTTATATATATATTCTTGTCTGGGGACAGTTAAAGTGCCTTTGCGAGACAAACTTTTAGCACTCCCCAGACAAGAATGCTTTAACAATGAGGATGCACGTTTTTGCATTGCCGAAACAACACTATGCGTAACTTTGGAAAAAAGCTTTTCATTGCTAAGGCATGCAGCCACTTCGCATCAAATTATGCCATTATCCTTATGCTATTTTTCAAAATAATGATACTAAACAAAAACTAAATTTTTTTTTTATGAATTGATACATTTATATAATGTGTGTCGATGACCTAGCTGGTACGTACATGATTTGGAAAAACGAACAGTGCTAAAAGCGGGGCCGAACAAAAACAAGACAGTGCACTATCATGTGCCTTCTTGTTCGCCAGGTAACAGTGGAGTTCACCGTTGTTTTCCAGTCAGATCTTCTAGTGAGTGCTAGGCCCACGGCTACGTACGGAAGAGGGCAGGCACTATATTGCAAGTCACTCAATTGCACTTTCTGAATACAAGAGCAAAGCTTTGAATTAGAACTTCAATACTGTCACATGATGCAAGTTTCACTCACTTTCGGTGACGTGCTGTACGGCTTGTTTGAAGAGATGTTTGGAAGTAACTTGTGATCATGGTAACGTCGGAAGAAGTAAAAAAAGCCTTGCGAGCTATGCAAAGGGGGACGGCCGCGGGGGAGGATCAGGTAACAGCAGATTTGTTGAAGGATGGTGCGCACATTGTTCTAGAAAAACTGGCCACCCTGTATACGCAACGCCTCATGACCTCGAGCGTGCCGGAATCTTGGAAGAACGCCAACATAATCTTAATCCATAAGAAAGGGGACTCCAAAGACTTGAAAAATTATAGACCGATCAGCTTATTGCCGTTGCCTACAAAGTATTTACTAAGGTAATCGCAAATAGAATCAGGAGCACCTTAGACTTCTGTCAACCAAAGGACTAGGCAGGATTTTGTAATGGCTACTCAACAATAGACCTGTATTCACACTATCAATCAGGTGATAGAGAAAAGTGCGGAATATAACTAACCCTTATATATAGCTTTCATTGATTACGAGAAAGCGTTTGATTCTGACGAAACCTCAGCAGTCATGGAGGCATTAAGGAATTAGGGTGTAGAAGAGCCGTATGTAAAAATACTGAAAGATATCTATAGCGGCTCCACAGCCACCGTAGTCCTCCATAAAGAAAGCAACAAAATCCCAATAAAGAAAGGTGTCAGGCAAGGAGATACGATCTCTCCAATGCTATTCAGAGTATGTTTACAGGAGGTATTCAGAGACCTGGATTGGGAAGAACTGGGGATAAAAGTTAAAGGAGAATACCTTAGTAACTTGCGATTCGCTGATGATATTGCCTTGCTTAGTAACTCAGGGGACCAATTGCAATGCATGCACACTGACCTGGAGAGGCAAAGCAGAAGAGTGGGTCTAAAAATTAATCTGCAGAAAACTAAAGTAATGTTTAACAGTCTCGGAAGAGAACAGCAATTTACAATAGGTAGCGAGGCACTGGAAGTGGTAAGGGAATACATCTACTTAGGGCAGGTAGTGAGGGCGGATCCGGATCATGAGACGGAAATAATCAGAAGAATAAGAATGGGCTGGGGTGCGTTTGGCAGGCATTCTCAGATCATGAACAGCAGGTTGCCATTATCCCTCAAGAGAAAAGTGTACAATAGCTATGTCTTACCAGTACTCACCTACGGGGCAGAAACCTGGAGGCTTACGAAAAGGGTTCTACTTAAATTTAGGACGACGCAATGAGCTATGGAAAGAAGAATGATGGGTGTAACATAAAGAGATAAGAAAAGAGCAGATTGGGTGAGGGAACAAACGCGAGTTAATGACATCTTAGTTGAAATCAAGAAAAAGAAATGGGCATGGGCAGGACATGTAATGAGGAGGGAAGATAACCGATGGTCATTAAGGGTTACGGACTGGATTCCAATGGAAGGGAAGCGTAGCAGGGGGCGGCAGAAAGTTAGGTGGGCGGATGAGATTAGGAAGTTTGCAGGGTCGACATGGCCACAATTAGTACATGACCGGGCTTGTTGGAGAAGTATGGGAGAGGCCTTTGCCCTGCAGTGGGCGTAACGAGGCTGATGATGATGATGATGTGATCATGGTATTGTAGTCACCACGCGACACATAATGTTATTTGATCACACTCGGGAATTGATGAGGCAGACAGTCCAAAGCAGGGCTGCTTCCTCTGTTTAGAAGTCTTTGTGAAATTTATGGCATCCATAGCTCGCAGTAAAATAAGGGCCAGTAGCTCAGAGCAATTTGAAAGCATCGTGTCTCCTGACACCGTTTTATTCTGAAAATTGCCAGGACATTTACTTAAGAAGGGCTCTCCGCAGCAAGCAACATGTGTTACGACGGGGTATATGAGTCTCAGCTATGCAAGTGGCGACGGCCGTCTGGCGTTGAGCAATCGGGCATTGACGAGATGCTCTTCCTTGTGGGGTGCACACGCGCCCATCTTCCCCCGCATCGTCACGGTCACGTCGAGAGCCAATGTAGACAAGGGAGAGGCGCACTACGCTCTCTCCCGCTTCTCCCTCACTCTCGCGACACGCGCACCCTTCCTACCCGACTCACGGAAAGATATCTGATGGGCGAGGAAAACGTTCCCCTCACAAAGGTAAAAAGATACAAAACAGCGCCACCGGGGAGGCCCTCTCTCTCGGGACGCCGGAGCACTAACCTGCCGGACTGGAGTACCTGTCGGAACGCGTGAGTGACCTCGTTTGCCTGACTATCCCGGGCAACGAGGGCAGCCTATTATTACTTATTACAGAGAGGGCTTCCCTCTGCCAGTGTTCTTTGCTGGTAGCAATAAAAGTCATTACAGCTGATGCCGCTGGTTGCCTTATTCGTTCGAACCCGACATAGCCGCGATTCCCGCACTATGGGTTGGGAAGTACCACAGAGCGACTGTGTGGGGGCTAGATCCAGAGCTCGCCTTTAGCCCTAGCCGCACGCTGAGTGAAACCCCCACACCCTATGTTCATAACTATCCGCTAACTTGGTTTTTGGCGCCTTTTATGCACCTCCTCCCCTCGCCTCCTCATATCTATTACCATTTTCTCCCTCTTAAAATTATTTTTCGTTAGTCATTGTCACACTCTTCAACATTCACCGAGTTGTTGAACGGTGCGACAGCCCCTAACATTCCTATATTTCTGTTTCTGCGTGGACTGTGATGCCATTCACCTACCTGCCCTACCACATGTTTGTTGTGGCGGTTTCTTACTCTTAAAACAGTCAAGAAGCAAGGCAACAGGGGCTACAAATTATACACTGGGAACTATCTGCAAACAATTATCCTGCTGCTTTGATCACCAAGGTTCAAAAGCTTGTGTTGAACCTCAAGCCCCCAAAAAAAGAGAGTTTTGCGGAAATACACACGCATCCCGTACGTGCCTTGCATAAGCGAAGTGTTGTCCGGCATCTTTTCAAAATATGACTTGCATGCTGCACATGTGCCAGCAAACAAGCTACGGAACCGAGTCGTTAACGTGAAAGACAGCGTAGCAGATGACAAATTCCCAGGAGTGGCATACAGGATAGCTTGAGATGACATCGGCAAAACTGGGAATTTCCCATGGTGATTGAAAGAACATAAACACGATGTTGAGGGAAAATCGTCACTTGTCGAACGAACTCGAGGGACACGTGCACAAGTACAATCACAAGACAAAATGGCACAATGCTTCAATCATCTGGAAAGAATGTGACCACAAGGCTGCTGCTCGAATCTTTGCATATACAAGACAGAAAACACTATAAACAGAACTGATGGTACCTTGCCCCAAGTTTACTTTCTCACTCTAAGTCACATGATAGTCATATAAACTGACCACGATGCCTTGTCTGCGGCACTGTGAACAAGGAACCCGCACGGGTTCTGAAACGTGTAATATTTTTTACTTGCTCAGTGACCATAACATTTGTTTTGTTAAAAATATTACTTGCGTACACCTCGTATCTTTGGCAACACTGCAACGACTTGTGAGATGGAATATAATTACAAGGAACATATCAGAGCCTAAATTTTCGTTAGGAAGCAACATAGCAGTGCAGTAACATAAAAATAAATGGAAGCATCACATCATTCAACTTACACATGCTTGCAACACATTTACAATTGAGCCAAATGTTTTCAGAAGCTAAGTAGTTAACTTTAGTAAGACCAATCTACCTATAGTGGATAACCACTTAATTTGGCTTTCAAACTCATTAAAAACTGCACCAATTGAAGTGCTGTGGCTATGCAGCAAATGAACTTGCTTTTTCAATTGTTGGTGCTCCATCCAATAGAATAGACAGTTTTAGTATAGCGTAAAATGCTTGCGTTAGCGTTAGCGCGCGACGCAACGCTAACGCAAAGAAAGACTGCACAGCGCGGCACAAGGTAGTGTTTTAGAATAGCGGAACGGAGAAAAGCGTTAACATTAAAGCAAACAAATACAGCGCTATCTACATGTAAAACACAAAGGACTGGAAAGCCAAATCCACACGAAATGCCGAGCTTATCCAATGCCGAATCCGCAAGTGTGTCCCTAAGTCAAGCTTATCGAAAGCCACGGTCGGTGCGTTAATTACGCATGTAGGTGTTTGGTTTGAGTGTTGTTTTGCTGAGAGTCGCTAAACACACTGATTATTTTTGACATGCCGCGATCGAGTGTTCTGTGGGACCCATATTACGTGTCCTTTTTAATTTGGGATGACATAGACGCCCTCATGCTTCGGGAACGAGAGCGATCGCGCAGGTTCTACGTGTCCTCAAGATCCACTCAACATCGAAGCTATTCCGGAGGGGACGTTTCGCCGGCAATTTCGCTTCCAGAAAGCGGATTTCCCACTTCTTTCCTATTTTTTGCAATGGACGCCCATCTTGACGTCCGTCCGAATGGGTTCAAGGCGAAAACCTCCTTCAGGAGGTTCATACCGTCGTCGTTGGTAAAACGCACACGCATTGTGCCCACAGCAGCGACCACACTACTGTGTTTTGCCGCGGATAATGTGAAATGCATCAGCTTCACATGCGACTTTACACCAAGCGAACGAGCGAAATACACTTGGGCGCCATCTCGAGGCGGATACAGCAAACATGAGCAAACATTAGCAAACCCTCTCGTTAAGCCTACTGCGCCGCTAATCGAGAACGTATATCGTAAACAACGCCCATTTGTCACCTGTGCGCCACTGTCGAAGCATCATCACATAAATTTAAAGCAAACACGAGCATTAGTGGGGAACGAATGAGCCGAACAGTGCAGGCCGACGACTCGATAGATCCGAAGCGGGCTGCTCTCACTTCGACTGGCGCCACCATGTTGCCGTACGTAAGGCTCCCCTTGCGTGCGTTAGCGTTCACCGCTAAATCTCGAAAATAGCGTACGTACGTAAGAGCTCCAGCACCGTTTACGTATAGCGCATGCACAGTGTGGTGCACACAACGCTAACTCTTTGCGTTTGCTGCTTTACGCTATACTAAAACTGTCTAATGTTTTGCCACAGATGATGCTTTGGTGTACCATGCCATACTGCAAGATACTCATGCACTATATTCACTATTATATTGTTATCGAAAGAATTTCATTGCATTCTGCAATTACTCAGGTGTTCACATGCACTCAAAAGACAAGCAAAGGTGTCTGAACCAGTGGCACCTTCTTTTTTTTACGGTTTGGGAACTACAAGCTGCAAAGCATTTATAGGCATGTAAATGGGCTCATCAAAATTGTATTGTAGGCTTATGCCTCAGCAGTGAAGGAAAGAGACAGCTGGCCCAAATCAATGCCAAAATAGAACCGCGAGCTGTGGTTTCGTGTGCAACGGCCAGGCACCGTTTTTATTTTATTCTAATGCGGGCGCGCGCTATCCGGGTTTTAGGCGCCATCCAAGGGAGGGCGCTACACCGGATGTCGGTTGTAAATTCCACAATATAAGCAAGTTGGCGGAGTTCGCGTGACACGTACTTCGATGAGTTGGTGCGGAAAACATATACCAGTGGCTTACGATCAGTCGGCACGTAAAACTGGCACCCTTCCAGAAAACACAGAAAGTGCTGTACCGCAGTGTAGATGCCTAGTAGCTCTCGGCTGAAGACGCTGTAGCGGATCTCAGCAGGTAGTAGCTTCCAAAAGTAAAAAGACGAAGGTCTCCACTCAGAGTTAGCGCGCTGCTGTAACACGGCTTCGACGGCCACACTGGAGACATCCACCATCAACCAAGTAGGGGCGTTGCTGCACAGATGGATAAGAAGCATTGCGTTCGCGACTGCTTGCTTGGCAGCAGTCGCGAAATGGCAGAAAACAGGCCGGCGGTTGACCGAAGGAGGTCAGTGAGCGGGAGAAGCAGCTCTGCACAGTGAGGTATAAAGTGCCTGGAAAAATTCGCAAGCCCCAGGAATTAGCGCAACTGGCGCAATGTTGTAAGCTGGGGATAATCCTGGATGGTCTTGATGTGGGATGGGAGAGGGCGTATACTCTCGGATGATATGTGGTGGCCCAAAAACTCGAGCTCAGATGCACCAAAAATACACTTGGAGGCATTCACAACCAGGCGATACTGCTGTAGACGTTGGAACAAAGCACATAGATTGTGCTTATGATCTTCGGGCGTTGGGCTGGCCATAAGGACATCATCAAGGTATGAGAACACAGTAGGGAGGCCCACGTAACCTCAGCAATAAACCACTAGAAGGTTTGAGCCGAACTGCGGAGTCCAAAAGGCATCATGATGGCCTTCTTAGGTATGTCAACGGGTTCGATCGGAATTTGGTGGTATGCCTTAACCAGGTCCACTTTGCTAAAAATGGCGCAACCGTCAAGGTGTGATGTAAAGTCTTCGATGTGAGGCAGTGGGTGGCTTTCATGGACAGCCTTGGCGTTCAACGCTCGACAGTCTCCGCAGGGACACCAGTCATCGGGATCACGCTTGGGCACCAGTTGCACTGGAGAAGCCCACGCACTGGACTATATGATGGTGAGCTGTGCATGTGGTCAAACTCCCGTTTGGTGATAGCTAGACGGTCCCCAAACAAGCGGCATGGTGGAGCGGCTGCTGGTAGACCACGGGTGACGATGTAGTGTGTCATCGTATGTTTAAGCGGCTGAGTGAGGTTGATTGACTTTGTTAACACCGGAAAATCCGCCAAGTTCTTTTCGAGCGGAGAGGAAGGTATCAGCATGAGGATGCCCATGGAAGCAAGGCCGGACAGGACTCTAGCGTGCGAAGATGCCACACACTGACGTCCTAGTCGAAGTATGAGACAAAGTCCGTGCCAATGATCGGGTAAACCACGTCTGCGATGACAAAGACCCATCGAAAAGTGCAGCGAAGGCCGAAATCAAAGGTGAGAGATCGGAGTCTGTATATCGCTATAGACGAGGCGTTGGCAGCACGAAGCAACTGCCCTGGAGAACTTGTCGGTTACCATAAAAAGGCAGCTGGGATGACAAGCAAGACCCCACGCCGTCGTCAGTGATCCCAGCGGGCATTTCCCGGTCACGAACAGGGAAGTGTGCAGTCTGTGGCTCGGTGTCGAAAACGCAGAGGGCTGGAACTCCGAGCTTGACATGTGTGCGAAAGAGCGTGATGACCAAGACGAGGCGAATGGGTCCTTTGGAGTGTGGCAATTGAGGCAGCGAGCTCATTGATGCAGGTCTCAATGCGCAAAATTGGCGAGTCTGTAGGCAGTAACACCGCAGTGACGGACAGGGAGGTCGCCTCATGAACCTGATCAACGAGCTCCACCAGATGGTCGATGGTGACATCGCCAGGTACCACAAGGACGAGGCAGATGAGCTGGGAAAGGTGTTGGAGGAAAAGCTCTAGACACAAGGATGAGTGGGTGGGGACGTTGTGCTCCCCAACAAGTTCTCACATTCGGCGCAGCAGTTGGGAGGGGCGCCGGTCACCAAGGTCCTCCTTGTTAAGGAGCTTCTGGAGGTGGGTGCATTCTGATGGTATGAATCTCTCCAGCACCTTAGTCTTGAAGTGCTGATATGGTGCAGCGCCAGTGAGGGCAGACAGAACATCCAAGAGCTTGCTGGCAACATCAGGGGGAAGGACAGAGGCGACGTGGTAGTAGCGTGTCGTTTCCGAGGTGATGCGGTAGAGGCAGAATTGTGCCTCAACTTGCGAGTTCTGGCGCCAGAAGGGTGGGAGGCGAAGCTGCAGGGATGAGACGTCCTGCGGGCATGAGTCCTGTTCCATGGAGGGTTCAGGCAGATCAGTCAGTCATTGTGTTCGTTGTAGGTCATCACTTGTAGGCTTATGCCTCAGGAGCGAAGGAAAAACAGCTGACCCAAATCGATGCCAGAATAGAACTGCGAGCCGTGGTTTCATGTGCCACAGCCAGGTGCCATCTTTATTATCTTCTCATGCGGGTACACACTATCCGGGTTCTAGGTGCTACCCAAGGGAGGGAGCTACAATTCAATGAACGGTTAAAGAGCATTAAGGAACAAAAAGCTTCCAATATTGGAGAAGTCCTCAACTGTACTCACTTGCACATGGCAAAGTGCTTCTAATGGTAAGGTTATGTGAATTTCCTGTGCAACTCTCCTACAATACATGTCAGAGCAGTGTCTCTGGTGTGAACGAAAACAAATAATTAAACGACAAATAACTTCTCAACAAAGCTGCTCAATGGTGCGAATACATATATATATATATATATATATATATATATATATATATATATATATATATATAATTCAGTTTTTGTGTTCTAATGATCAACACTGTTCAAAGCGTACAGGTCATTCCCGCCTAAAGAGGACAATGGCGCACTAGTAGCGAGCAAGCCTCAAGACTATGTACTCACAGAATTCCTGCGCATACCGAAGTAGCTCGCGCAAGGCAACAACAACATCGATGTCCGACGGTTCCTTCACAGACAGCACCGTATGCCGAACATAATTCCACACTGCGCTACTTTTCCTGTAAACAAGAAACATTAAAATCAAACATCTTGCACGAAACGACGAGCGCTTCTGCGATGTAAGAAACCTTACTTGAGACGCTTTTCGCACTGTGAGCGTTTCTTCTGGGCGATTGCATCACATGCTTCCTCAAAACATTCTTCGTTTGCCGCGACACCAGAGAACGTTCGAAGTGTCTCAGTAAAGTGTGGTTGCACCAAGTGATTCATTCCTGCGGGAGATCAAAATTCAGTGATCAGTAGTTTCGTTTCATGGCGACAAGTGAATTCGTTAAGTTTACTTCCGAGTGCCATTACGGACAAGCCTGGTGTGTCAAGCTAAAATGGGATGTAACGCAAATTGTAGTACTTAGTTCATTTTTTAGTTCTGCCCACAGAGCCGAGGTCCACGCGCAGATAGGAAAACATCCCTAAATTTTACACTGTTTAAAACACCAAACGCATGCGGTTCTCATCAACGACTTTTTCACCGTTCTTGAACACTAAAGCGCTTGCCCTGCTATGATCTAAATATTGAGAAATCAAATCACATTTGGTGTAATGAGTAGCATTAGCAGAAAAACAGTTCACCACATGGCGCATCTACCTCGGTAACACACTTGTAAACACACTGCAACAGATGCGGAAGTGCTCTCAGCATCACTTACCGCAAAGTAAAACAGGCGATCGTGCTTCATGACCATCGAAGACAACACTGCCGCAAATGAAAGAAAGTGATGCACTCCTTCTTGTAACTATGAAACTCTCTATGAACCACAGAACTTCGTGGACCACGACTAATCAACTCTAACGTCACGTCGCGCCACGATCATGATGATGATGATCTAAGCGGCCCAACACGTGAGAAACTCTCTATGGCCCACCTATCATAGAGTTAGTACAGTACAGTAACTCTATGCCACCTATGGACCAACCATAGATTTTCTCACTACATTTGAACCGTTTGAATCTGTATTTATGAGAATAAAAATGTTGTATTGTGAGAAAGTGTTGTGTCCTTGAGCGGAATGCTACAAGTGTCGTATGCTATACGACGCCTGCTCGCTGCAAACGCTAGACTTTTCTCGCAGACAACAGGCACTTGCGAACTCTCTCGCTTTTCGAAAGGCTGCGTCGGCTGTCACGATTGCTGAACGTCTTCAAGTACTTTTAAGCACATCTACTGCAGTGCTAGCTAGGACGCTAGAGGTCTCCTACGAGTATGCTTCATCATATTTTATATTGACGTACCGCTTCCGAAGCGTTATGGCGTGGCTTTGCACTTACTCATTATGCAGCAGCAGACTACTGTCAGGAAACGCAACATTTCCTACCACAAGTAAGTCTGTGTTCTCAAAGTCCTAAAACACGCATTTCAATGAGCACATAAACGGGCAATGCATAAGGAAGCCCTCAATAAAATTTGATTGTCATGCCACTAGAAGTCCAACTGTGTATGTCTTGTATCAGTAGTGCCTTCTTTTTCCTATTCTGAAGTTTCATAAAGCACGTAACGCTACAGCACCAACATAACACACTTAACAAACCAAGGTCCAAACGATCAAAACATGCTCTTTCAACGTTTACGATGTCGTCGCTTTCTCGTCAGGGCTTTGACGCCACACCGCGACACACACATCGTCCCAGCCGCTGGCCCAGCGCGCTACCTCCACTTTGAGCAACATAACAAAGGCAGAGAGCTTTGCGTTGCACTGTCCCACTGCAGGTTATAGCAATTGCACTTGGAGCGAAACCAAAACTACAAAAAAAAATACTTGTAGACTAGTTCGCCAGTCAATATAACGCCAATCCGAAGCCTGTACTTCCCATCATTCCCATGATGGTTGAACAATCGCAGCGCCACATTTCCCTCTAGGGTATTTGTTTAGAAACTCTATGAGCCCCATGGTTGATCAATGCCAGTTCGTAATCAACCATAGAGTTTCCTACAAAAATTTTTTGTAGGAAACTCTATGTGATCAACATAGAGTTTCTCTATGGTGATCAATGCCTTGGGCATAGAGTTTCTCACTACACTCTATAGCCTTCATAGAGTTTCTCACTATAACACCTAGAGGATAATCTGGCGCCACCATCTATGCGAGTTTCTAAGTGAGCACCGTGCCGTCACGGGAATGACGGTATATGCGTCTGCGAGGCTCGTGTTGGCTGGTGTTGTAAGAAGCTTCGTCTAAAACGTGGGTATGGCTAACGTTACCTAGTCTAGTAACGTTGGTCATTCCCATCCATAGAGTTTCACGGGGCATCATTGTCTGCTAATCTTTTTGTGCGGTCTATTATAGTGAGAAACTCTATGTTCCCATCATAGAGTTTCGTACAAAATTTTTTGTAGGAAACTCTATGGGTGGCGCCATATGGGTGGCGCCATAGACGGTGGCGCCATAGACGGTGGCGGCAGATTACCCTCTAGGTGTTATAGTGAGAAACTCTATGATATATACAGGTCGTGATATATACGTAAGTTAAACAATAAAAAAGAAAAAAAAAACACTATGAACTACCACACCCAAATTTTCTGATCCCCTATTTCCAACTGTGCTTTTGTACATCTCCGATTTTTTTGTTTCCCTACTTTTCTTTCATGTTTCATGATTCATGTCACTATATTGACGTGATTCATGTTGATTTCTCGCCCTCTGTGGCGATCGCTGAAATTTGCGCTGGTTGTATCACAGAACACCTATACAAACTTTATTCTATGGTTGTATCAAGTCGTGGCCTGTAGTGCGGCGCGGTCTGGCGGAAAGATCGCTTTAACGGCTTCTTTTCGTCGCCACACGTTGCCGATCATGTCTGGCCGGGAAGGTGAGCGCTTTCGTTGCAAAATGTTTCCTGTGATTGATTAAAGTGATTGCTGTGTAAACTCATTCGAAATTTCAGGCGGCAAGAAAAAACCCTTGAAGACAGCAAAAAAGGAACAGAAAGAATTGGACGAGGTATGGTATCTGCAATGAGCCTGAATCCATTGAGCATTTCTTTTTAACCTGCTGTCTGTTTATGACTCGGGAAGAACAAAAAAAAAAAAGTTTACGCGTTTTGTGTATTCAATGACATTCGACTGTTCTTTCATTCAAGGCATTTGCGTTGGTCTTGAGCCACAGAAACGTTTGCATTGCCATGTGCGACGAGTTCCTTGGCACAAAGGGTTTACCGTATTAATTTTCAGAAATTGAAACCTCGGCATTGCTGAAAGTGTTCAAACCCATTTTAATACTTCCAATTTTATTTTATTTTATAAACCATTCATTTTATTCACTAATAGGTATCTTTGGAAATTTGCCATTTGTATCATTTCTACATTAATATTTATATTTTGACTTCAGTCGCGTAAGAAATTTAGCGTAGTAAAGGCGAGAGACACGCACATAAAAATATATATACACATACATCGCGCATGTCAAGAAATAGCTTCCAAGAAATAAACTAAGTACCAAATGCACGTGATATCGATGATCAGTGAAGTTAAAATCGCTATCGTGTAGTAAGAGCGATAACTGACTTTTGCATAGTGTGGCATTCTTGGTGATATGATGCGCCTAAGATTTCTCTAGTGGTCTTGTCAGGGTGCTGCAACAATATGGTTATGCAGTTGAACAGGGTCTACAGTGGCATGATGATTGGCAGTGTGACGCAAGATGAGAGAACGGCACTTTATTTAAGAAATTTTGATGTTCTCTGCGGCGAATATTAACATAACCACAGGAAGGGGAAACCAGGCCTGAAATACTCAACAATTTACATGCTTCTGGTGGCATTTTCCTCCACACTCTAAAAAAAGTTTACACCCTTTGGGGTGTATATTTGCCACTCAACAATAATCGTCATCTGCCTTGCTTGCGTTTCCTCTCTTGAAAACTTGGCGCTTGCTACTTTCCTGTCAAGAATGCTGTGTCAAGCTGATAATGCGCATGCCGTTTGTGACTGGGAAGTACTGGGCTCATAGCGCTAAAGAAAGGAAATGTGGGCAAGACAGATGATGATTATTGTTGTGTGGCAAGATACGACCCAGAGGGTGTAAACTTTCTTTAGAGTGCAATAATTGTCATCTATCTTGCCTGCATTTCCTTTCTTGAAAACGCTTTGCTCGTTACTTTTCTGTCAACAATGCTCTGTCATGCTGATAACGCACATGCCCTTCGTGACTTGGAAGTACCGGGCTCACAGCGTTAAAGAAAGAAAATGGGGGCGAGACAGATGACGGTTATGGCTGTTAGGCAAATGTACACCCCAAAGGGTGTAACTGTTTTTAGAGTGTAGGTGCTGATGTGCCTAGTGCCCTTCTGTGCACGGTGGAACAGACACAGCTGAGTATGTAGGCTGCAGAAAATATAACCAGAATACCAAACGCACATTTTTGAAAGCAATGCAACATTTTATGTACATAGGGAACAACTGCCCATTTTCTGTACTCCTCTGTCTTCACTGAACAGCGGCGCCTGTACAGCTCTTTCTTTACAATTCATGTGAGCTTGTCACTAGCTGATGTGATTAAGTGTCTGGGATACCTTGCTGCCTTTAACCGATGCTTCATTTACACACTGTGTGCACATTGTACCTACATGCAAAAATATTGTAATGGATGCAGGGCTTCAAATGTGATCGATGATGCACATGACACGCAATGCGCTCTTTGACACCGCTCTGTTTGTACACTATGCTTCACAGTATGCGCTGCATGCTGTTTTCTTTTTCCGATAGAATGACCTGGAGTTCAAGCAAAAGCAAAAAGAGCAACAGAAGGCGCTGAAGGAGGCAGCGGCAAAGGCTGCTGGAAAGGGGCCCCTTGGTACGTTTTCTTCTTTCAACTAGCTGCAGTTTTTGCTTATGTACTTTATGGCTCGCAATTTAGCGGCTTTTCTTAGCCTCTCAAGTTCATGCCCACGCTTGTCACTTTCTCCGTAAGTTACGGTGTATCTTGAAAGTCATCTTTAAAACATAGAATAAATCCTGAATAGTGACATGTGCGATGTTGGAGGCATTGCAGTCATCTTCCAGAAAGCAAACCTTAACTAAGTGAACCGGCTAATTATAGTATCAGTAGATTGTGACAAAAGTTTGGCAGCCACAACTACACTTGACCGCTACGTAATGTGAAGTATTATTGTTTAGTAGTAGAAAGTGGAGCCAGCCCAATGTGTGTCATCACTGAAATTAATTCGCACTTGTGGAAGAAGCCAGGTGCACTATGCCTAGGATCTGAGAGCAGTTGTGTCAAGCAATAAGGTCTGAAGGTCATATGGAGTGCTACCTGGGCTTTGATAACAGCTGCGGAATTCAAATGCAGACCGAGGTCATTGTTTTGAGATGCTGTGTCAAACTGCACTGCCTTAGGGATTGGCACATGGAAATTGTCTGATACCTGGCTGGAAAAACGGTTCTACATTCGACAAGAATGCTTCGCATTGATAGGCAGGAAAGTTGGAGCATCTGACCAGACTGCTGCAGTTATTCACCATATCTTGGTGGAACAATGTGTGAACTGTTCCTTCTGCTGTGTGGTACCATGTACAGCATGCATATCTTGTGAAGGCCGTTTGATGGCTGTATTGTACTGGCAACAACAGCATGTCTGCATTTCGTTCATAATAAACAAGCATTTGATCAATATATGCCTTGTTGCCTTTAATTGCAGTAAGATCAGTGAATACCTCTGTCATGCATGCTGCATGTAATCATTGCTCCCTCCATTGGCCCTAGAAATTAATTTTTATTGTCATTCAGTGTTTCAAGCATGCCAGAGAAGACATTTGATGTTTGTTTGTGATGTCCCCAAAGTGTTGTTAAAATATTTATTTACTAAATCAAATAATGATAAAAAGTTTGCACTCCTAGGAAGTGATCCATCAGGGCAGGAAGGAGGAAAAGAGAGGAGGCCAGGTCAAAATTTTTCTGCGTGGAAGTGAGCCCCGAGTTAAGCTTGCACCTGTCTCATGGGCTGTAGTACTATATAGTTGAGGTTTTAGTAGAATAACGAATTGGAACACCACTAAGCCCTAGGCACTGCCAATGTGCAAGGCCTTGACCAAGCGTCAATCTGTTGGTGAGTGGGACTGTGGTAGCTGTAGAGAGCGGGGCAACTGGCGGATTAGAGTATCACTCTGAGTGATGGGTACAGGGTGCAAGAAGCAAGCTGGTGCTGCGGGAGTCTCGCAAATTCAAAGTCACACAAAGGGCCTTTCGGCCTTGCTCTCTCGGGGTCTCTGCATGCGGCGTCGCGTATCATTGACAAAGCACTGTGGGTAACTCCGTTTATACAAAAGAGCGGCAACATTAGTTAATTCTTGCTCCCTCAATGTCTGCGTTGACGACAGTGCATCACTACAAGACAGGAGCGTACGTACCGCAGCATGTTTGTGCTCAGTAGGGTGGCGAGAGTCAAAACTCGGCACACTCCCGCTATCGCAAGATTTGCAATATACAGCTGTCTCCACTGAGCCTCCTTTGGTCCGATGTACGAGCACATCTAGAAAGGCTAAGCTGCCACTATTCTCCATCTTGCATGTAAATTGAATGGCATGATGGATGGCATTAAACACGTCATGCATGGCATGCAGGTTTTTCTTTTCGACAATGACAAAAGTGTCATCTACATAGTGACAGCACATTTTGAAAGGGAAGGGCAAGTACGTCATCACAGCTATTTCCATGTGTTTCATTAACAGATCAGCCACGATTTACAGAAACAGGACTGCCCATTGCCTTCTATCTGGTGATATATGTTTGCTTCAAGCAGAACCTAAGCAGAATCATGATGTCATCGACCATCAGAGAAGTGCAGCTTTCTAACATACAGTCATCCTGCAGGCGTTTCTCAATAATATCTGTGGCCCACGCTATCAGCACATTCGTGAACAAGGACACGACATTGTAAGATACCATAACATCCTCATCCCGAAGCTGCTGCTGACGTACCGTGGTAACAAATTCTGTAGAATTCTTGACCGTGGACATGCTCCCTTCCATAAGTGGCTTCAAAGTTTCAACCAGAAGCTTAGACAAGTTGTATGTCTTCGACCCAACAAAAGAAACAATAGGGCAATCTACTTTGCGCAATACCACATCGGGTACGTCATTGCACTGAGCGATGAAAGTGCGGACTTTGTTAATGTGCACTAAACCATCATTCGACACGATCTCATCTTCTGTGTTCGGTGACCCACAGTCTTCCTTCGGGTCGTCATCGTCACTGGGGACGTAGCAAACGCAGTTAACATAAACAATCTCTTCGGTTGTCAGGTCCGCCGCTATTAGTGCTGTGCTTTCGCTCTCCACGTAGTCGTCAAAGAAAGAGGCTGCATGCAGCAGTTCCACATCCTCTGCCCACAGGTCTCCTGGGTTGTTATTGGTCACCTCCAGGTCATCTTCAAGCTGCACAGGCGCTTTGACAAGCCCTGCTTTTTGTCAGCAGTTGCTAATGGTGGACGCCTTTAAGTTCGTTCGAGCTCCTGTGAGCATTTCCACTGCCTGACGAATATTGATTGCAGTCGGCTGCTTTAGGCGGAGGTGTATAATCAACCACTGCACAAGGCGCTTGCGAAATTCTGCTTTCACACTCTTTATAATTCACAATGTGAATTACAACATTCACAATGTGAGCAGAGCAGTTGTTGACAACCAGTAGAATTCTTCGGTCATCCCTCCTCATTTGGTCGTCGAGTTCAATGAGCCACTCGGAAAAGAGTTCTCTGGTCATCCAGGCTCATTTTTTGGCACGGTAGTTGTTTGTAGTCGTAGAAAAACATGAAGTTTTTCCTGCAGCGAGGCTTCACGTACTTGCCGATGACGAGCGGTTTAATTTTCTTCGGGCCTGTTGCATTGCAGCAGAGCAAGACTGTCACGCAAAGATGCGACTTCTTCCCTCCTTTGCACTGCTGCCCTTTGAAGTGCATCATCCGGTCTGGCATGAGCTGATAAGAACATGTGGTCTCGTCAGCATTGAAAATATTGTCTTCAGAGTACGATTCAGCCACGTCTAGAAACAATCATTGCACCAGGAATCTGCGCCTTCTGTCTCAGCAGCCCTTTCCTCTTGTGAGACAACCTGCCCAATTATTCCATTCCTTTGGTGGATATGAAAAAGCCAACCTGCACTGGCATCGAACCCAGTTATTTCAAGTGCATCTGCAAATTCACTGGCTTTTTCTTGGAGCATTGGGCCAGACACGGGAACGTTTTGCAGTCTGGCATCTTTGAACCACGTGAGAACAGCATGGTCCACATTTTGAAAGTTTCCCACTCGCAGCTGTTTCCTTGTAGGAGCAAGTTGTGATTCCCGGTGAAGCTTAACAATCTTGTCTCAGTCTTTCAAAATGGTCGCGATGGTCGACGGAGCAATGCCACGCGGTCTGCACACGTCAATGTGCTTTTTCCCTGGATTTTCCTGCAATACGCCCAATTTGTCCTGCAGTGAAAACTGCTTTCGCGTCTTGGCGCCGTCACTAGCTGCGTTCATTGTTGGATCTTGCGCGAACGTCGCCAAACCTTTGTCGTGAAGTTCTTGGTGAAGTTTGTGGTGAAGCAGTTGGCACTCGGCGTGGTGATGATGATAGCTACTGCACTTGCTGTTGCGGCGCTGTTACTTTTAGCCGAATTCATAATACTGATGTTCCTCGGTTATAAAGGTGAAAATAAACTATGTGCGTTATTCTGAAATATGTGCTGTATTGAAATTCATGGTTTAAATATTTTTACATTGAAAATATAGGCAGTCTCTGGCGGGGATCTTTAAGATATTCGTAAATTTGAGAAATTCGATAATGTAGGGTTTGCAGTAACGAGATTTGACTGTATATGTCAGTATATGCGTGTGCCACTCTTAATGAACATATTTGATACCAACATGGGTAACTAAGTATGTGCCCCTAGAAATGTGCCACTCTATAATAATGAAAAAGATCCCTTTAATTTCTCTGATGTGGAGCGGAGTTGAACACACGTCACAAGGATTCCTCAAGGACAGCAACCCGACGCATAAGGCTATGCCAGAAATGCACTGAGTAGGTTCTACTTTTCAATGAATGCCCTTAATGCCAGTGCTTCTGCGAGCTGCGTCATTAATCCAGCTGCCTATTTGCTGCTCTTCAATGAAGCCAATTTGGGTCACTGAGTATGTGCCACTGAGTGCACGGCAAGCTAAGGAACAATTCTCAGCATTTGCAGGTATCGCTGCATCGCCCTTCTCATGTTGGAGGTCACGCACAGACTTGCCATAATATTTTTATTTATATTTATTTATTTACACAATACTGCAGGCCAGTAATTTGGCCCTAGCAGGAGGGGCTACAAAGGATACATTCAATGTAACGAAGATCAACAACAACAAAAATCAACAGAACACTAAGACCGTAGCAATGTTCATCCATCGGAGTTTACAGTATGCGACTCGAGTGCCTTCATAAAGTAGGCGGATTCAAAAATCTGTCGGGGCAAGGGATTCCATTCGGACACTGTTCGAGGGAAAAAAGTGTACTTGTGTGCGTTGGTTCTAGCGAAAATTGGCGATAAAAAGTATTCATGGCTTTGTCTACTTGTCCTTGTAGTTAAAGGTTTTATGCACTTGGGAAGTATTCATTTAGTTTTCCCTGCAAGACAATTGTGAAGAAAGCCAAGACGACTAATTTTCTGGTGAACCTAGAGAGCCGGCACATTGTACTTCTGCATCAATAAGGATGGCGAATCGTGCTTTCTGTATCTATCAAAAATAAATCTTATTGCCTTTCTGGCGCAGCATGTCCAGAAAGAAGCGAAAGAGAAGAACCTGGATGCCTCATGATGTGTTTCTCAGCGTTGACACGCGGCGGTGCACCATGCATTTCAGAAGCCACGCATAGGCTTTACAGGGGCAGCACCCGATGGAGCCGAGTGCTCTTGGGGAAGCGCAAAAGAGGAGGCTTGCTGCAGTACATGCCTCATGCACAACTCACTTCAGTGATGGCAATACGTTGTGTCGCTATCTTGATTCTATGCGCACACATTACTGCTGACAGTCATCGTGAGATGGGTTCTGCTGCATTTTTATTTCTAGTGACCTTAATGGAGCTATGCAACATGTGCAAGCTGGGTGATGAAGTCCAGGAAGGCTCCTCGATTCCCACATTCTCCCCTCCTAAATACCGAGACCAGCCTGCAAAGGAGGCTGACCTAGGCCAAATGGCAAGGTTGACTCAGCAAAAAGGGCTAAGCCAATGGGAAAGTCAAAGAGGGAGTCATCGGGGCCAGGTCAGAAAAAAAAGTTGAAGAGGCAAACATGTTGCTTCTCTTGAGGCGAAGCCAGGGGCCTGCCTTGATCACAAAAGCCCCATCCACCAGGAATGGCCCACCGCCAAGAGGAAGAGTCGGCAACTTGAGAAGGACAAGGCAGAGATGACAGGAATGTGCAAGGCATGGCTGCCATTTTGGCACAGCAGCCACTACAAAAGTCACAGGGCTCTCAGGTTTGTATGCTGACTGGAATGGCTGGGCGGGATGATGGGTAGCCAGTTAGCAGTGGTGGACCGAGTGACCACCCCCAGCCAGTGGCCAGAGCCTCATTGGGAGGATCTGCCGCTTTTAGCGACAGCCTAGGAAGCAGGGGGCAAGGCTGGCATGAGTTCGTGGGCCCCAAGGCAGGAGTCAGTCACTGCAGCAGGACCAGGGACAGCAGGCCTTGTGGTCAGCGACAGACTGGCAGCATGGTAGAACCAGATGAAGGGGAAGACTGGACGTTGCAGGGGTAAGGACTAGAATGCCCTTGGCATAGCTAGCTTGCCAAGAAAGATGCCCGCTCAGCCCATTTCATTTCGTTTCATTTTTATTCCTTAAAGACCCTGTGATGGGGTATTACATAAGGTGTATTACATTGCCCAAGAAAGGGCATTTGCCAGGCTAAAGCTTGGGTAACACACAAGAGTGTATACTAGGCCACAAGGGCCTGTCACTGTCTGATTGTGTGCCCTCATGCCGTAGCTGCATTTGTCTGTTCACCGGCATGGTAGGGAATAAAATTCAGCTACTTGCTAGTAGGAGAAAGCTGACTTGGTGCATCTTAAGAGAGATCCGCACGAGAGGGTATATTAGGCCAAAAACACCTGTCACTGCTTCAGTGTGTGTCCTTGCACCGTAGTAGCATTTCTCCATTCACAGGCATGGTAGGGTGCGAAGTCTAGCTACCAGCTAGTGGGAGAAAGGCTGCTTAGGTGCGCTTCCACAAACTGTACCAGTGACTTGGCCTGGGTCTAGTTGTGTCATAGTTTGCCTGCCATTCGTTGATTGCTTTCCCCTCTCCCCATTCGCTGCTCCTGGCAAGGACTGGTCTCTCTCAGGAGTCAGCCAGCTTGTATACCACAGGGGACATTTTGGTCTCCACTCGTTATGGACCCAACCATTTGGCCAGTGGGGAGGCAAAGGTGCCTTTGGCAGCATCACTCAAGACATGGTTACTGCTGACAACATCGCCAACAATGTAGTGCGCATCCTGATGTGACCGGTCATACTGAGCATTCTGCCCGGCTCGCGCTTTTGCCAGATTGAAACGGGCCAAGTGAAGTGCCGCCTCCATCTGTGAGCGCAGTTCCGCTGCATAGCTGGAAAGGCTGGCTTTCATGGCACATGCCCTGCTGCCAGTCCGTAGAATGCAGGCCATTGTGTTTCGCAGCTCTCTCCCAAAGTTGAGGAAAGAGGATGTGTGCTCAGTCACTGTGGGCCACAAGGAGAAGCTTATCTTATTAAAAAAGACATCCCTATCGCTGTGTTGCCGAGCAGAGGTTGCGAGTAAAGGCTTGAGGTTCCTGTTAATTGGCTGGGTGACACATGGTTGTTTTGCAGTGCTTAATGCCAAAGGCAGCATATGCATCCACAAACACCTTGGCCGTGAAATATGACACGCCCGCAGTAAGCTCTACCGAAAAGCCGAAGCAGGTAAAGACCTGAGTCAGCTTGTCCCAGATCGTGCATGCCATTAACTTCCGAAGGGAAAAAAGTTAGCCCATTTCGTAAAGTGAATTGTGATGGCCAGGAGAAAAACATAGCTTTGTCAGCTTCTGGGAAAGGGTCCCATAATGTCGCAGGCCACGACTTGCCAGGGTAGCTGGCTCCACTTGGCTACATGGTCCCAAGCGTTTGCCTGCACGAGGTTACATGCATTGGCACAACCGGGTGTATTGATCGGCGTCACACTTCATGCCTGGCCAGGTAGCAGGATGGCACAACTTTTGGAAAGCCTTAACGCCACTCGCATGTCCAGCCAACCACGAGTCTTGGAAATGGCTCAGGGTCCTTAGTCTGTGGGGTATCACCACCTTGATAGACTCCCAGTGAGCATTCTCATATGAAGTATAGCGCAAAGGACTATGTCAGTGTCAAGCAGATACATATCCAGTGTGCCCGTAACAGTACTAGCTGCGTCACACTTGGCGCCAACAGCAATATCAGCTGTCCGTATGCACCCGACGACATTGTCGCTCTGCTCCTCTTGGGAGCTCGGCTCCTTGAGCCTGCCAATGATTTCTCGATAAAATGGATCGCTCTGCTGTGCCTTAAGCTCCTGCCTGCTGAAAACTGTGCCAGCGGAGGTAATGGAGTTCACTAGGTACATGTTCTCGCCCAAGGCTGGCGATCTGAGGATCACTTCAGTGTTGGGGATCGCACTGTTTGAGCCATCAAAGTCACAGCCTCTGTCCTCTGTTTAGTGCAAATTGGCACTATTTTAGTCATGGGAAACAAAGGCTCCAGTCTCTGTGAACGCATGAAGTTCGTGCCTTTTGAGCCATTGGACACAGAGGATTCAGTCTCCACTGAGTGTGTGGGGTTCGTGCTTTTCAAGCCATTGGAGGCTGAGGCTTCAGTCTCTACTTGGATGCGAACGCTCACAGGAGTAGCGGACAAAAGGGTCAGATGCTGAAACAGGGGCAGGCGACAATGTATCAGGCACCACATTTGAACTCCTTTTCTCATAAAGAGGTGTCAATGGCCAGCACGCGAGGTGGCCTGATGGCTCGCACAAGTGCTTAAGCTGGATTGTATGTCTCCTCAACAAAGGGCACTCCTTTGCCGGAGCAAACTTCCAAATAGCAAAAAGAGGGACCAACTGGCAGTTGATTCTCCCAATGCACACCCAATCCAAAAGAGCCAGTAAATGGCAGAGAGAAGAGCTGCGTTGCTGCTCCAATAGGCACATTAGGCCTCACATGAGTGGCAAGTGAATTGACAGTTGAGCATGGTGGCTCATTTGTGGCAAAATTGTTGCTCAGCTGTGCATGAGGCAAGCGGTAGTTGGGAACGCACAACAACATTGCCGGCTGAGCAGAGTGGCTTGCACTCTACATTCTCTACCAGTGCTGCTCGGAACAAGGAGAGGCCAGCGAGTGGTTTTGCACCTACACCGAGGCGCAGCTTCAGCACACCGGACATTGAACTGCGCTCAGGATGGAGAGGCTAGCGAGCAAGCTCGCGCCTACGCCGGAGTGGGGAGGCTAAGACACAGTACATTCATCTGAGAAAGGTGCTCAAGACAAGGAGAGGCCACTGAGCGTGTTTACTCTAGCACTGGTATGGGGCCACTGCTCTACAGCATATTGGCCACTGTGTTGTGCTTGGTGCAGGGAAAGGCCCGCGAATGATCCAGCAGAGCAGGGGCTCCAACCTTGCACATGGCACAGTGAATGGTGCTCAGCACAAAGGGAGGCCAGCAAGCATATTAATGCTGGCATCTAAAGTGGTCTGGCTCTGATGTCGCATGTTGGGCGTTTGCAATTGCGCTCTGGACAAAGAGGGGCCAGTAAGTGGAGACAGCATGTCAGGAGGGCTAGTAGATGCTCTACCATTTCATAACCGCAGCGGTGGTTAAATGGTAGAGCGTTCATAGTGCTCAAGGCGCTGGATTCGAATCCCAGTGTCATCAGAAACCCACTGTTTTTTTTCTATTGGATAGAGATTTGCCACGACCTGGCATTCTATTGTTTATATGGGTTTTCATCTTGAAAGGGCGCCCTATAGAGGTTTGCTAGGCTTTCTGGGCATAGCTTGTCCTCACCACAGCTTTGAGGAAATAGTCGATCATCCGCAACTGCTGTGGGAGGCAGACCAGCACTGCTGCCAAGTACCCGCTGATAAAATAGGTACAAGCGTATTCCCGACCTGGTGCTCAGCAACTACGGGAGTTTCACACGATTGGAAGGAAACCCACCTATTGGGATTTTGTTGGCATCGGACTGCCAGACTCCTTTTTTTGAAGTACCTTGGTGTTTTGTTTGTCTTGGTTCTTGTACAGCAAGCACTGCGGTCTGAATGATCCTCTGCCAAGTAATGCACCCATGGAAAGCCAGACACCTGCCTGGGGGGCCACTAGTACCTGTCTTACGAACCAGTGGGTGTACGGCAGTGGAGACTGAACCACGCAACATCCACAGACGAGCAAGGTGTCCTTCCCAGTGGGCAACGGCTTGCAATGTTGTTATATATTGGGTCTTGCCTCCTCAAATAAATCGTATCATAAGAAGCCAACAAACAAAGACACCAAGGACAACACAGGGGAAATTATTTGTACTTACTAAATGAACTAAAGAAATTATAAATTAATGGAAATGAAAATGGAAATTAATGAAATGAAATGAAAATGACATTAATGGAATTGAAAGTGGATGAAAAAACAACTTGCCGCAGGTGGGGAACGATCCATGTCTTCGCATTATAGAAAAAAATTGACGAAGAGACATAGACAAAGCGACAGGAACGTGACTGGACTAACAACTGAACTTCATTCATGAAAACGACGTCCGCCAAGTCCGTAGCATTATGTGTGCAACGCTCTACCAATTGAGCTACTGCGGCGACATTTCCCCATCCACTTTCTTAGGTATTTGTTTCCTACTGGAACCCTGGGACGTGTGACTCGTGACGCCTGCGGCAGAAAAGATGTTCCACATCCGCTGCCAAGGTTTGTGAGTGGTGGCGCTGGCTGACACTCCCAGGGTTCTAGTAGGAAACATAAGTACCCCAGAAAGTGGATGGGAAGACGGCGCCGCGATAGCTCAATTGGTAGAGCATCACACGCGAAATGTGAAGGATGTGGGATTGTTCCCCACCTGCGGCAAGTTGTTTTTTCATCCACTTTCAATTCCATTAATTTATAATTTTCTTATTTCAATTTGTAAGTACAAGTAATTTCCCCTGTGTTGTCCTTCGTGTCTTTGTTTGTTGGCTTTTTATGGTACGATTAATAAAAAAAATCGGGCCCCTTGGTTAATCCCCTTCTTGTCCTCAAATAAAGTTATGTTGAATTCCAATGGCGGAGTCGGAGCAGCCGACGGACTCCGCGAGCGAGCACTCGACCCTGGCGCAGAGCAACGCCTCCAGATCCGCGAGTGGAACACAACCTGCGCCACCGGAGCAAGGCGGAAGCGGAAGTTCTATCACCGGGTTACCTAGGATACCTTGCGTGTTGTCATTTCATTCCGCTCTTTGCTCCCAGCACCGCTGCACCGGTCACTTGTCTCTTCAGCGCCGTTCACCTGTTGTTTTTTTAAAAGTGTGGAATGGATATCTCGCCAAGCGTGCAGCAGCTTTTGCTTCCTCGCGAGTCGTGGCCGGTGGCGCCTCCTAGCAGACAAACGTGGTAAAGGAAATACGTCACGCAGAGCTCCGGTCCACTCCGCGGATTTTAGCGGAGCATCTTTTTCTGCTCCACGGACTGACTCCCACTCTGAATCCCCTCGAACTCTCTCATTGGAACACCTTACTCCCGCCCTCACTCTGCCATTGGAACAAACTTGCTCCGAAACGAGCAGAAAAACTTGCTCCGACTCCGCCATTGGAATTCAACATTAGTTGCAAGCTTGGCGCTCTGTCTCCTTTCTCCTTTGTTTTTTTTTACTTCATGCCTCAGTATGTCAGATTAGCGAAAATCTTGTGGTTGTAAATTAAACAGCTTTCACATGTTTCATGGCACAGTTATACAAGACAGATTGCACACATTGGAAGAAACCTGTGGATGTCTTCACTGTAACTCGGTTTAGTCGCACACATCCCAGGACGTGGTCTTGCTGGCATGCTCTAGTTGGTGAACATTTTTGATCTTGCTTGCTCGAAGCACACTGTATGCACAATGCCTGTTGCAAGTCTAAATCGTCAAAGCGGCTTTGTTACACGATATACACTCAGGGAAAGTCATTTTATTAAGTATTAATGAAACTCTTCTGACAATTTTTAGCCTGAATGCCTCATTGATGCACATAAAGTCAGCCCCACTGTATTTATTATTTCAGTTAAAATTCAGACCATACCATCAAGTATATAGATTTATGATACACACTGCACCAAAAGTGCTTGTCACTGCACAAGTCAGACCTTTGCCTGCGCCAAAAGATCAAATGGCTGTTCCGCCACCAAGTTTTAGTACCCCACAAAACAAAATCCGTTACTGCTCAACCTTGCATGCTTCATGCACACAATTTACGCACATGTTTCTGAAACAGATCTAAATGTTCCGCATAGTGAAGAGGAAGGTCTTGAGCAAGAACTAAGTCCTGGGGCAGGATATCGGAAGCATCTCACTTTCCGGATGTTCTCTTGCATGCCGGTGCTGCACATTTTCAAGCAGCCATGAGCATAAAAAGACAGGAGCTCAAATTGAACGTTGCCTACTCGGTGATGCCGGAGGCAAAGCGAACATCTTGAAACAGGTGCTTGCGTGATACCGTTCCAGGAGAAACTTTTGTGAGTGAGGCTTCTTCAGATAAAATTACTTTCACATGCTTCTTCTACGTCATTACTTTCACCATTCGCCCCGTTGGCCACTCTGGCCACAATTCCCTCATGTGTCATAGACTTGAAACTCTTTATAGCATCATCGGCATACTGAAGGCCATTGCTGACACGTCACTGTTGACTGAGGATCAAAGCTCCACGTTTAAGCAATAGCCCAGTCGTGTACCACTGTGTAAACCTGTTAATCCAGCCATTGCTTATCTGGAAATCGGTGCCCTGAAGCAGGAATGGAAAATGTTTTGCCTTTCTGCCAAAATTGGCTGGCATGTTCAGCACAGGGGTTCAAGAACCGCAGGAGTCATTATGCAAAAAAGAGGTGAGGCGTGTAGACAAGACACAAGAGTAGAGAAGTGGACAACACGAACGCCGACTATCAACTGAAGGGAGCACTGAGGTGAAAAATAAAAGACACAAAATTCATCTGCGCAAGCTCAGGAATGCCACGTGTCAGTCGGGTACATGTGCGGTCTAAGTGAGAGATAACTCTTCAGGCACTTAATCTCTTCCTTATGTAAAGTAATCGAAGGCTGACTCCGCATGCACTTCCGCCATTATAGATATGCCATGCATCTACCATGAGACTCGTATCTTCATTCTTATTCCTGTACAATATCGTGCATTAACCTAACTCTGGCGTGCAGTTACAATCTTGGCAATGTAGGGAAAGATTAGAAGGCGATCCACTGGTTAACGACCTTTTATGTTCCATTAGCCTCTGATTGATACACCGTCTCATTTGCCCTACGTAGAACTGGCCACAGCTAAAGGGAATTTTATAAACCACACCCATACGACAGTCAGTAAAACTGTTGTTCTTATTGTGCTTCTCTGGACAAATATCTGTTCTTTTTTTGCCTTTTACTTGCTCCTTTTTCCTCTGTACGGCAGCGCATATCTTACCTAGCTTATTGGGAGCAGTGAAAGCAACATTAACATCATATCTGCGTGTAACTTTTTTAAGCCTGTGCAACACTGAATGAATGTACGGAATAGCCACTACTCTTTTTTTGCTATTACTGCTTTCTGTAACCACGTCCGTCCTTCTTGAAACCGACTTCTTTAGGTGCTCAGCCATAGTTCTCCACTAACTCGTGCATGTTTTTGCCACTCTTGTGATCCTTCACGATGCTGCACTTCAGAGATATTACTGTGCATATTGTTTTTGTTGACTCCTGGTGGAAGTGACACTGGAGGGTCCGCCATCGCAGACAGGCAAAAGATAGCCACACAGCAACTAAAATGTTACAGTGGCTACTGGATTGCATCTGCACCTACTGCATAAAAAAAGCAACATGGTTTGTTTGACCAAATATGCTGGAAACGGGTTGAGACGAATAGTCTGTATTGGAGTTCCCGCTTAATCTTTGACCTGTCTGCTGCGTTAGGAGCAGTTGATTACTTGTTCTGATGGGACAGAGGTTGAAGGTCATAGTACAAGATAATTAAAGGCATGACGTGTGCCGCTCATAGTTGCAGCGCAGAGCCATTGGCTTTCAAGTGTCTCTTGGACCTTCTTCCACTTCAGCTTAGTGTTGACTAGCACTCATCATATCTCATTGTTATAACTGAGGCAGCATTGTAATGTGCCACTTTACTGTAGAACTAACAAAGCACTGGTGATGCTGCACCTGCCCATTGATGTATCTCCAATGGTATACTGCTGTAGTTGGTATTGTTTTAAGTGGGTTTTATTGCATTACTGCGATGAAAATTTACTTTCTATGTACTGTGTATGAAGAACCTATTGGGCCTAATAAAACCCCATCGCTCAGTGATCCAGCGTTGTTCAGCACGAGTCTGTACAGGGTAATCCACTCTTAAGACAAACACTTTTATAGAGATTTAGCCAGTCAGATGCATTTTAGCTTGCCATATTGGAATAGGAGGAGGAGGGAAGAGAAAAGTAGAAGGCAGGGAGGTTAACCAGAATAACGTCCGGTTGGCTAGCCTACACCGGGGGAATGGGAAAGGGGAAAACAAAGATCACAGGGAGAGAGAGAGGAGGGAAGGAAAGAAGGAAATTGCAGCGAGTTCGCTGACGCGTGTGGTCTTACAGAAATTGCATTAAAAGTCGCAGATGGTCGCACAAACCCGTCGTCCTTAAGAAACACAAAAGCGCCTCCACCGCTTTATGGGCCGATGGGCGATGGGGGCGGTGTTCCAGCAGCACTTGCACAGAAAGCGGCCGATTGTCCAGTTTTTGAAAAGCTTTGGCAAGTTCTTGTCTCTCAGGGGTGTATCGTGTATTGGAATAAAAACATGAACAGGCAGTGCTGTTGGTGACACTGTATATAAACCAAAAGTGCTGGAATGTTATCTGTTTTGCAATGGTTCTTGCAAGAGAAGTATAGCAAGTAGAAAGTTTTTACTTCGGCAGATGAGAGTACACCGCCACAGAATGCAATAAGAGGGCCAGGCAATGAGTTTGAGCACAGCATCACCATTTGGCACCACCAGCGCTCCTGTTTGCAATTTTTGAACAGGTATTTAGCAGCTTAATTTGGTATAAAAGCCTGCACACAAATCTATTATAGGTACAGATTTTTTAGTAAGTCATATTGGCCACATTTTTTTTTGAAGGAAATGCTAAAATTATGTTTAATGTAGTACGAATGTGGCCCTTTCCAGAGCCTTCATTGTAAGCTGTCTCAGTCAGTAAGTTAATTGTTCACAAGTGGATACGCTCCTTGATTTCAATGTTGTCTTGGGGCCCTCAGCTTGGCACTTGCTTTATTAAGCCATTTTGCTACGTGATACCGTAAATCTTGCGCCGGCATGACCTTTACAGGTGATTGGCTTCTGGCTTGATAAGCACTACCGCACTAGTTCTTTCAACTGATGGAATTGCTCCACAAATTGCCACACATAGTTTTCTGAGCAACATTATAAACATGGGGCTTCCAATTCAAATCAAACAATTTTTTTAGGAGTATCATAAGTGTTTGGTGTGGAATTTGACTAAAGTGTGTCACTGTTCTAACGAAAGGCTTATTGCTCCATGCTGTTACTGGAACAATGAAACCTGATCATTTTGAACCCAAACCAAACCAGTTTAGTTTTTCAGCTCAGCACTACCTGACAAACAAGAATTTTAAAAAATCTGTTGGCCATAAAACCAGCTAATGGAACTTGGGAGTTGCCTACACAAAGCTTCATTGTCTATACAGGTGGGTAGAACACGAACTGAAACCCTGATTGTTTTTTCAGTGTCTGGAGGCATCAAGAAGTCTGGAAAGAAATGACACACAATCAGTCCTGCTGGATTCTGGCAACTTATTATTGTGCAACACTTAATAAAGTTTCTGACATGTGCCCATTGGTACTTTATTTTGTTGGGAAATATAATTGCCATTAAAGTGTGGTCATGTAAGCCATTTTCAAGGCCTTCAAAGCCCTAAAGTTTCCTGTAAAGCTAAAAAAAAAAAGAAAACAGAATTTTGCTTTTGGCTCAGCCTAGTGAATTTTATGTGCATGCACAACCATGGAGGCTTATGCAAGCCAAGAGTCAAGTCAATCCAGTCCAGTTAGCATCTTTGTGGTAGGGAGCCAATGTGTAGTGGTGTCGCCTGACAGTCTGTGCAAAGGAAAATGTTTAGCATCACTTTCTCGTTCCACATGCAATAAAAAAAGTTTTCTCTTCCTGTAGGGCACTTTCATTTTCAATCAGTCAAATAAAATGTTGCTGTAATACTTTAAAGGGCATCGGAAGAGTTTTAAAACTCATTGAATTTTTTCTGCAAAAGCTGCAATGCACTCATCATACATATAGCAGCCCATGTATGCATTGAACTGCATACACCCTCCGCAAGCAAAAGGAGACAACCTCTTAAATGTAAACAGTGAAATAATTTTGCTCAGCAACCACTGTGCTGATTTTGATGAGGTTCTATTCTAAGCGGTCGAACCACCCCTCTGGCTGGGTGAAGAAAGAAAAATACGGCAGAACTCATCTACGATGACTGTTGATCGTAATGCGAATAGCAGTCGAGCAATGTAGCGACAAACCATATTCCTGAAGTCCTGTTTATTTAATGCGTAGTGGTAAATCCGAGACGTTCGTTGATTTGGCTATACGTCACGTACTCTGATATCATCCCGTTTTGCTATGGCAGTCGCTTTCCAAGTTCGCCCATGAGCATGGAGGTGACGATGACTGTATGACGCTGACACAGTGACAATGGAATGAGGAAGAAAGAATGATATCGATGGAATGACAAAGGCTTATAACGGCGGCGACGACAATGAGATGTTGATTCTTAATTTATGCCAATGGTATAAAGACAACGTGAGAATGAGATGACGATTCCACGTCAAAGATTGCATAATCACAGTTGAATGACGACAGCGTACTAATAATAGAATGACAAACAACAAATGACGTCTATTTTATTTATTTATTTATTTATTTATTTATTTATTATACCTCAAAGTCCCTGAACAGGACATTACATGAGGGGTGGGCACATAGTGAAAAAAAAAAACAGTGGGTCAGGTTAAGTAATGTGACTTGAAAGATGGTCTTCGATGGCAGCTTTAAAACGAGAAATGTCAGTGATGAGGGCGATGTCAGAAGGAAGGGTATTCCATTCACGGGCTGTGTGTAGAAAAAAAGAATGTTGATACGTAGTGGAACGGGCGCGTGGTGGAGACACAGCATTAGGATGCATGTGGTTGGTAGAACGATGGGCTGGAATGATGATTTGGTTACCTGTGGCTTGTAAATGAAAGAACCTAAAAAATAAAAGGAGACGAGCAGTTTTGCAGCGGGAGGTGAGCAAGGGAAGACACAACCTGAATTTTAAGGCTGAAACACTTGTATTATAGGAGTAGTCAGATTGAACAAATCTGGCAGCTCGGTTCTGAACCAATTCAATGGTGTTAATCATGTTAACCTGATGGTTGTCATAAATAGCACAAGCATATTCTAGTTTAGTTCGGATTAAGGTTTTATATGCAAGTAGTTTTAGGGAGATGCTGAGCACAAGTTGGATGATAAGTAAAGTGGAAGGTCAATATGATGTTACGGGAAGGAAGAAGCGTGCGTCTATTTACAGATGGCTTTTAATGGCTGAGCGAACAAGCGTAGAGCAGCGATAAAAACTTAACTCTTCTTCGTTGTCTCCAAGGCCACCATCATCGTCCTCTTCTTCCTGTATTACCGACTGTGACAATATATTAGAAAGACGAGAGGCCCAAGGACAGAGCCTTGGGGCACACCAAATAGTAGAGGAGATAGGATTGAGGAGATCGAGTTAGCGGAAACAAACTGAAGGCGCTCGGTTAGAAATTAACGGATCCAATTAAAGCTGTCTGGGTGAAGATTAAGGTGCGAGAATTTATGCAGGAGAAGAATATGTGACACTTTATTGAAGGCTTTTTTTGAAGTCCAGAAAGAGAGCGTCAGTGGGGATGTTGCGATGAAGATGAGAATGCAAATCGTGTAGGAACAGAGCAAGTTGTCTGTTGCAAGAATGAGCTTTGCGAAATCCCTGCTGATCAGCATGAAAGAAATTGACAGATGACAGGAAAGTGGCAATATGGGAATGTATAACGTGCTCCATCAGTTTCGAGCAAACACTGGTGATAGAAATTGGACGGTAGTTGCTAGGATTTGTACTGTCGCCTTTTTTAAAGATGGGAATTATTTTACCACTTTTCCAGTCAGTGGGGACTGATCCCGTTGTGAGAGACTGTTGAAATATTAGCGTTAGAAAAAGTCTGCTAATGTGCTTAGTGCTTTTTAAAACATTGGAGTTAATGCCATCAGTACCACACAAGGACAAATTTTTTAAGGAATCGATTTTAATAATTCTGTTCACATCAAAAATTATGTTTGCCATAGAAGGATAAGTTGAAGGTGGTAATATGGGAAGAATTTCAGGGTAGTCATTAGTAAAACCAGAACAGAATGTAGTGTTTAAAGCTTCAGCGACTTCGGTTTCGGGGATTGGGGAGCCAGAACTGTCATGTAGAAAAACAGTGTTGGACCACTGGGGTTAATACATTGCCAGAAACGTTTTGGGTTATTGTGCAACAGAGAGGGCAACGTGGTTGAAATAAAACCACGTTTGGCCTCTGCGACCTGCGTGTCATATTGTTTGACTGCAAGGTAATATTTCTCCCACTTAAGTTCGGATTGAGAAGAGTTTGCAGAACAGAAGAGATGTTATTTCTTGTTGTTCAGTCGTTTTAGTGTGTTGTTAAACCATGGGGATTTTTTCCGTTCATTAATTGTTATGGTAGGAACACACAATATAACCAGACGCAAGAATTCAGATTTAAACAGTAACCGGTTAGACTCAAGTGAACGAAGGTAGAAGTCAGTTGTGAATCTATCATAAAAGGTTTTTAAATGTTGGATCATGCTGTCATAATCGCCTCTGTCGTGAAGCATGAGTGTTTTTTTTTAGTTTTTGTATGATTTGATATATGGCATGAAAAAGAAGCGTGCAGTATCTTATGGTCGCTGAGGCCATTCAGGTACGAGATAGGGGAAAGGTTATCAGGGTGTGAAGTTAGCACCAAATCCAAGATATTAGAAGAATGGTCTGTAGTGCGAGTGGGATGACTGACAACTTGGGTTAAACCAAATGTGAGACACGTGTTCGCGAACTCGCTCCCATGTTATTTTTTTATGCTGAGGAAGCTAGATTAGACCAATCGATTGATGGGAAGTTAAAATCGCCTAATAGTAGCACAGGCGTGTTAGGATATGAGGTAGTTATCTTGCATAAGGCGTCATGGAAGGGTGGCAAAAATGAAGAGGCACAGAAGGAGGGCGATAACAAATGCCAAGAAGGATTCGTGGGAAGGATGTGGTACAATAAAGCCAAAGTAGTTCAAGACATAGCTCAACTGGGATGCAACGTAGGTGATGACTCATGGCGATAAGGACGCCACCACCCCGAGTATCATCGGCTCGATCTTTGCGAAATATGTCGAAGTCAGGAAGGAGGGGCAGGATCTCGGAATCTAGAACAGACAAATTAAGCCATCTTTCTGTGAGGCAAACATTACTTGAAGATGAGCTGATGAGGCCACATAAAGAATCATGCTTTAGAATGACACTGCGGATATTAGTAAACTAGAAAGAAATAGGAGAAGGACTAGGAGGGGTGGAATGAGGCTTCGACTTAGGTAATTGCTAAGTTTTGCGTTCAACTACCTTATCGGCTTGCTGGTCGAAAATGTAGGTTTTGTTACCGGAAATGAGTTTGTCGTAGCGTAATTTAAACAGGATATTGTTCGTCTTACCGAATTCAATGAGGCGCTTACAAGCTAGGCGAACCGTGGGGGAAAAATCTTCAGAAATGCCGAAATTCGTTCCTCTTATTTCTGAGCTAGTGAAGGGATGTGGTCTTTATCTTTGAAGTGAGCGAATTTAACAATTACTGGTCTGGGCCTGCCATGGTGATGAGTTCCGAGCCTATGAACGCGTTCAATTTCACGTGGTTGAATAGGAGACTGAAGGTGCTGGATGCAGTGATCAATGATTAGTTTTTTGGACTTTTGCCAGGTTTCATTCGGACAATATTTTAGCCCATAAAAAACAAGGTTGCAACGACGACATCTATTGTCGGTGGCATCAGCGGATTGACAAAGGTGGTATGACTTCTTATATCCCGCTTTATAAGTGCATGTTCTAAGGCACCCTGATCTCGATTCGAAAAGTAGCGAGCTTTCCTTTGAGTTATCATAAATTGTTTCTTTCCAGATTTCATTTCTTCCTCTTAAGTAAACAATGGGATGACGATACTGAAGTGATCACGATGGCAAGACAATAGGATGACTGGTGTATGATAACAGTGGCGAGGCGATTTTATTATGAAACCTGTAGGACGATGACGGCATGACGAGAGTCTGATGACAGCTGGTGTGACAATGATGGCATGACTACAAGAGCATCACGACAACGGTCTGACAATGGTGACATGATAGTGACTGACGATGACGACATGACAAGGGTGCCATAATAACAATTGAATGACAACAGTATGATTACCATATAATGATTACTGCCGTCAGTCACTGAATTTACAACATACAGAAACACTGATAGCCATCTATTTAATAGGATTGAAAGGTGAAATCGAGCGAAGTTTTCTCATCGTGTATATGACGTGCTGCTAAAGCAGGGAGAATGAAGCTTCAGGCAATGATATTTATGCTGGGCTACCCTCGTACTGCTGTTGCATATAGTGCTGCTTGATGTGTTTCATACAATATGAATATTGTCTGTGTTAAACGACTTCAGCTAGATTTAAAAAAGAAAAAGTACTTGGCAAAGATGTAATGTCAGCAAGATGAGCTTGGGCTGCTATGTCTCATTCTTTTCATAACATATTGGCGATTGAGAGGCACGTAGTGCTGAAAAAAAAAAGGTTATGCTAAATTTTTCGGCACATATTGTCTGCTGTTGATGTTTCTGCTGCACATTTAGTGTTCAGGTGCAGCAGTAAAGGCTTTGACACAAGTTGAGTAGTCGTAGGAAGCAAGGAACGTTAGGGAGACAACAGTGCTTACAAGGACTTATGCAAATATTGTGTGAATGAACAAGGACACTAAAAAAACATATAAACAAGCCCAATTAGTGCTCTGGAATCCTTGGAAAATAGAATTTACAGTTTCATGCTGAAAAAAAAAAAAAAATTCCATTTAAGTATTCAAACAAGGCAAAGAGGTCGTAAGGAGATGAACATGAACACTTCAATTGAGTAACAGAGGTAAGCAAGGGGTGCCTCAGCCTGGAGCCCACATTTCAGCGAGCAAACATACTTGTGAGGGCCAAGACGAAGACAAGTTTCCATGTTTAGGCTTCCCTTCCTCATCCACTGTGGATTGGCTGGACGTTAAGCCGAACCTATTCCACGAGTATATTTCAAACAAGGTGCTAACGCTACGCTTGTTACTGACAAATATCTATCCAAACCCTGCCACTTTACACATAATCTACCCCGGACGTCTACTCCTACGATGCATGCCCCTGGTGCGAGGTCACAGTGACTCGCACACGTGCTTTGGGAGTGCAGAAACGCTCCGCCTGACTCTACCTCCGACAAGTGATAGACGACCATACGAAGCCCGCTCCTACAAGACTAGCAATGGGCCGTTTAGTAGGCTCGCGCAGCGGCTGCCAGGTGCGTCCTGCAGGACTTTTATTAAAGTTTTTCAAATCCAATCCAATTTCAAAATATTCTTGGGAACACACTATGCCAAGGTCTGTCATCTGCTGTTAGAGGAGAAAGAAAAATTGTTTTTGGTTGTTTTTAGTAATTTGCGATGTTTGTGAAGTGTGAAGTAGGCCGGTTGTGTGAAGTTGTGAGGGAGCATGTGATAATTTGAGGTAATACCCGGCAACCTTATTTGCAAAGCGCAGATAACAGAATTTGTGCATTAGGAAGTAGGAGCTTGCTACATATTTTTCTGTTCTAGTCGTCACAGCTATAATGACGAACTCATTGTGTTACTTTTCCGTTTGTCATAAAATGGCCTTAAAAGCAAGTAAGCTTGCATGTCAAATTTTAGCATTCCCGCTTGGTACGATAACAAAACTATAGACTGCTGCTTTCCTGATAGGGATTATCTGGTAAGCTTGCAAACATATCATGCAGAGGCACATAGTTCAAGAGGGCCTGTTGTCATTATGATGACCGTTGCACGTCTTATGGCTTGGCATGGGCAGCTTGCAGACCAATCATCTCTTTTGTTCGTCTTCCTGAAAAAATAAATGATGAAGCCACGACAAACATGCAAGCAAAAAATAGTGAAACAAGAGTTCAATAAATGAAGAAATCATGGTTCTAGGTGAAGCATTCAGAAACATACCTTGTGAGGATTCTGGCCGTTGATCCAATGGAGACACATTCACTGTTGACTTGTATGTCCACAGACTATAATAGAGTCCAAAGGGCTAAACAATTATGAGCAGTGCCGTGGAGGCTGGAGTCGAAAGAAGAGCCTTGATTGCTGTGGTGAAAATGTGGGCGAGTTTGTGATTCACGTCAGACTAAAATCACTGTGCAAAATGCTCCATGACGGAAAAGCACACACATACAACACTGTTTTGCGCATGCATTTGTTTGATTATTGTCCTTGTGTGGGCTGTGCTTAGTCAAGCCTCGTTTAGCAGTTGTTTCTGCCAGATACTAGTAATAAACAGTTATGTTATGTCTCCGATGCAATTAACTGCGAAGACGTGGGATCGTTCCCCACCTGCAGCAAGTTGTCTTTTCATCCACTTTCATTGCCATTAATTTCTTTAATTCAATTAGTTAGTACAATTAATTTCAATTAATTTCCTATGCTGTCCTGGATATCTTTGTTGGCTTCTCACGATATGACATAGCGAAACATGAAACTTGTGCTGTGTTTTGCATAATTTCCGCTGCACTGCCAGGGCTGAGCCGAAGGTACCAAAAGTAGGCGACCAAATTACGGTACCACTTACGTGCTTCATGCTGGGATGCGCCGCAGTTGATTTTTCGCCCTCTGAGGCGAAAGCTGGTTCTCGCCACTGAGTTTGTGTTGGAGAGACGTGCGGTCCCCAATCTTGATAGCAATCTGCAATGGAGGCTCAGTGCAGCGAGTGCCGACAGCTTCGTGTGCTCTCGCTGTGTTCTCACCGCGTAGTTTGCGTTGAAGCGAGAGGCAGCACGAAGGTGGATTCGCTCGCTGCTGCGGGCGCTATGTTGAAAGCGATCGTCTTACTGGAAGGACGTGCAGTTTTTCATTGGGTAAGCTTCCGCATTTAAAAGTGGCTTATGAAACTGATTACTTGCTGAGGAGGGCTGTTGTGGTCATAATTTCAGTGTTTAGCACAGCATTCCTGCAGAAGCCCTACACACTTTCAGCTTCTTGCCTTTACCAGCACAGCATTGCCATCGTCTTCAGTAATCCGTGTTTCGGGCATCCATACTCAGTGTTAAGAGACTATGCAGATCACAAAATCTGGTTATAAAAATTTCTAATTGCTTTCTAAAGAAACCATTGCATGTTCAGGTGCTTGGAAAGGTGTACGTTGTTTGACGCTACAAAATAGGACATCCTTGAATGGTAGACAGTCTCTTTAATGTGCTGGAACTGTCCGCTTCAGCTCTGCAATCTTTTCTGCTTTCCAAACTTACACTTTTTCATTATTTTCCTAGATATTTTGGCTCTAATTTAGGAGTGTGGCTCCTACACAAGAATATGCAGTGTCCTTGTGTAGTCGCTGGTGAAAGCCTGAAAAGAGAGAGGTAAGATACTAAATCCCATAATTAGTTATGAAGATAGCAATAAATCTTGGCAGAATAAGCAAACAATGGGGTAGCCGGAGGAGAGCTTTGGGAAAACTGTTTTTACGAAGGGAGGATATCTTGATTTAACTATAACGTTCCATTTTCTGTTTACAAATTTGTATCTAAACTACCCAATGCTCTTGCTGTTTGCCTACAAGTGTCTAACTTTGAAAAAATATGCTCTTTAGAGGGTTGTATGACGTATTGGCCACAATGCAAAATTTGCACTTAGCAGCTGTACAATAGCAAGAAAAATCAGTCCCAATTAAAATTTCCTTTATTGAGCCAGAAATTAACAATTCTTAAGATTGCTTAAGAACTACTAGACATTGTATAAATCCGAAGAAGTTGCTTTTTGCTCTCATCTGAACATGTTTACTACATTTGGTTGAAATTGACACATTTAGCATGCATAAATCTTGAAATTGACTTTTTGAAAGCAATGTTGGCATATTCAGCAAAGCTGCTGGTGGCCAGTGGCTTGCACAAATTGCTGTACTTACTGTTCAGTAATCCCGCGGGGAGAGCACAGAAAAGCGTTACACCACAGCAGCAGATAAACGCTCAAAGCAGGCCTTTTAGTGTGTGTCCGTCCTTTCTGCTGTTGACAGCCATCGCAATGGAAACAACGAAATAAAATTCAGTGTCATTCCACTCTGTGAAGGTGGATGACTAGCGAAACTGTGTATGTGGGCCGCTTAATGACAAACTGTCCATTGCTGTGCGTCAAACGCCGTATGCACATAAATAGTAGACAAGGCGTGACTAGTCGCTTCTCCATGTTGTTGAGTCTCGGAAGATGATGAGCTACCGGGGGTATACATACCCATGTATTGTTGCAAAATGCGACACGACACCTTTTACTAACAAATCCCTGCATGTGGAACAGACACGCACTTCACCGTAGCGAAGGCAATCGTGTGTTGGTCGACGTCCCACAATGCAGTAATAGTTGTGAGGTCACTCGAAAACCACAAGCAGTCACACACAACACAGGCCACACGAAATTGGTTCCCCACAAGCTCCTTATGAAACCTGGCGGTTGCTCCGCAGCGAAACGTTCCAAGTTTGCGGGATCGGGGCCACTTGGAAGGTTTGCATTTCTTTCCGCCTTGCAGTCCTGGCAGGCAGTACCCTTACGGGACCGTCACCAAGGGAGAGAGCAGATGGAAAGGAAAGGAGATACGCAAGCGTTTAAAATTAATTAAGGGGTTTTACCTGCCAAAATCACGATCTGGTTATGAGGCACGCCGTAGTGGGGGACTCCGAAAATTTGAACCACCTCTTTAACATGCACCTAAATCTAAGTACAAGGGTGTTTTCGCATTTCGCCTCCATCGAAGTGCGGCTGCCGTGGCCGGGATTCAATCCCGCGACCTCGTGCTTAGCAGCCCAACACCATAGCCACTAAGTAACTGCAGCGGGTTCCACAGACGCTTGGAACGCCAACAAAGAGAGGGTGGTGCGAACGTAGACATGGCCGGCATGGGTCAAAGTGTGGATCTGTTCTTATCCGCTCAGTATCTGATACGAGTTGTATTTGGACTTGAGATATTAAACTTATTCTTGCAAGTTGGCAGAGTGCTTAAAGCCTGCTTCACCTCCGCCGCGGGTCGGTCCGATATTGGCGGCGAGGAGTTATGGAGTTGCCATCTGTCAGAAGCGCCTTCCTTGCGTAGTATGAGGGATCACGTGGTGCGCTCCTCATACGTTTCGCTTACGGGCTCAATAAAAACACCATGCGGCAGCCCTCCTGGACATTTACCCAAGCAACAGAAAGTCCCCGTTACAAGATTGGCCCGATGCATCTGGCCGACTGCAAAACGGTTGGCCTGACCTCGGCGCCCGATGTAGGGCCGGTATCGGGGATTGACACTGGCCTCACGTCTAACGACCATCGGCAAGTGACTTAGGCCCGACCACTGCAGCCGACGTGGCTGAGTGCACACTGCACGCGGGCCGTCTACGACCCAACATTTCGTAAGCACCGGTTTGCCGTTGGCTATCGGTTGGGCGCGGATTGTTTTTTTAAATTATATTTTAATATTAAAAAACATATCAGCTTCTTTTTTTTTTTTTGCTGCGTGTTGCGTTTTCAGGTCAACGATATACAGTTTATTAGAGGCATTTAACTTGTGCTGACAATTAATATACGCGATATGTGCGTAATTCACACGTGAAACATAATTAAATGCCCCTAATTCTTTGTACTCTACGCAACACGCAACAAAAGAAACACGTGAACGCAATGTTTTCTTTTTTAGGTATTTATTTTGCCATCATAAAATACATTCGTTTTTTCATGCAGCAGTGTTAACAATTTGCAAGTAGTCTTTGTTCCCCGAAATAGTATGATACAGCTAAAGGACACTGCTGGTCTGCTGTGAGAGTTTTGCATACTGCCTGGGAGGCTCTTCTTCAGCCATTCCCATGGTCTTGGCTCTGAATGGTACAGTATCCGACATTTCTCTCTCACCGTCGAGAGTGAAGCTTGGATAGTTACAGGGCTCATAAAAACTGAAACAAACGAACAAACATAGTAATGAATAACTCTGTGAACCATGCAGATGATTTATAGTGGACTTTTTTCACAGTCGTGTGCAAGAAATCCCGATCCTGACACAGCCACAGACAAAATAATTATTTTGTTGTTGCACATGCATGTAATGAACATATACTGCGCACTTTCAGTGAAAATCAGTGCGTTCAACTTCTGCGATGTGATCCACGCTTTAGAGCCGCCTGAGGAAACATGAGGACAGGAAGGTTAGATTTACTGACTTGGCTCAGAATATAGTTGCAGAAAAACAAAAAAACATCCAGGCAGTGCAATAAATTAATACAACACATTGTTGCACAAACAAAATAGCACGCAGACTGCCACGAGACAAATTTATAGGTATACATAACGTCGAGACTGCAGTGACAAAGTATTACACGGAAACTACGAAAATGCGACAACAGAAAAATTGAGGAACAACTTACATATGGGCTGTCCGCAGCGTTTCACGTACGTGTCTTTTTGTCTGATGTTCCTAAATCTGCTCTAGTCCACATGCGGAGAAGTGCCACACACAATCCATTCTTACCTGCAATGCACCAGACGTATATCATACAGTACTAGGTATTTACAGTTTTGTTTTTTTCATCTGTGGGAAGGAACGAAAGCAACTTCCAATTAATTATGACTTTTCCACAATGACAACCAGACAAGAGTCTTACCTGATTTCTTCCCGAATGGTGATAACAGTTCCGAGCGTAGCAGGTCATTCGCACACTGTGCTTCAATTTAAACAGTGTTGTTCCAGTGTTTCCTAGAGAAAAATTAAGGAAAATACATCACTCTTACAAGACGAAAAAGTAATATTAGAAGTATATACATGAAAGTACGTCTCACATTTCCCTGTCTCAACTCTCGAACGCTTGATCCGTTCTCATATAAAGCCTCTTTTTTTTTCCTTCCTGTCAGAAAAAAAATAATAATGAAAAAACAAGGAGCTCGTCATACATTGCAAAACCATTTACGCAATACAAAGCTAGTTTTGTTCACTTGAAAAAAGACTGTCGTGCATTACACAACATGAAATTAAAATGCCACTTACGAGTACGCATATCTTAAATGGCGAGACACGGTGGCTCCACTGCATGGAAAGGGCTTGCGCTGTTCTTGTCCATGTCACTTTTGTGTAGTTTGCGTTTCTATGCGCAGTCCACGATAACAGAAATGCACCAACTAGTCTACCAAGAGACGCGGAACGAGCTGGCATCCAGAGCTAGCATTTGGCGGCAACTTGCGCCTCCACGCCATTTGGCGGGAACTTGCCTGCGCCCCTGAAGAAAAATAGATAGCAGAAAGCCCCGCTTCGCTTCCTCGCCCCATCCTCGCTGGTGGGAGCCGAGGCTGACGGAGAGAATCGCCCTTCCCTGCTTTCCAAGTACCTCTTCATTCCATCTGGGAGAGGGAGATACTACCGCGCAAGACAACCCAAGTTCCCCACACTTTTCCTTTTTTTTTCTTTCAGGCGCCTCCTGTGAGCGCGTCGCCGTTTCCTTTTGGTGTGTGTGTTGTGCACGTGCATGTGTGTAATGAAAATCTGCGTTCTATATTTTGCAGGGATTGGTAGCTCTATATGAATATGTATATAGCTTATGTATACAATAATTTTGACCTCTTCAATGCGTCGAACAGTACCTTGGGTGCTATGTACGTTAGCATGTATGTGCCGTTTTCTTTTTTGGGAGTATTGTCTAAATATTGTATAATCTGGGTTTGTTTCCTTTTGTACTTGCTCATTATTGTATAACTGTTATTACCGTGTGCAATTATCTTTGTTTTAAAAGTCTCGCTGTAAAGTCTCTGCCAAGCGAAAGGGGGCTGCGGCTTTGTCAATCTGTATCTGACAGCTTTTTCTGTGCTTTCGCTATCTGTACATTTACAAGGCAGAAATAAATAATTTGAATTTTAATAAATATTTGTCGTCAAAGCATCACGTCTATGTGCACGGAGTTCGATATGTGCGTGCATACATACACAGGCAATATGCTTTCCAGGGAGCTTTGCACAAAAATCGTACATATGCTTCACAGGTGATGGCGCTTGAAAAAACACTCATGATATACCATGAATATATTAATTCTTAACTGCTTGATTATTGAATATCATTAGTTCATTGAGCAAAAATTGAAAGAATTTGATGTAACTCTAGTTCTTCCCAATCAAATCCACGTCGACAGCAGAAATGCTCCATTTTATGATTTACATTGATTGGCATGCAGCCTTAATTATTCTTAGACGAATCGACAATAGCTACAAAAATTGCAGATTTTGACATCTGTTCACAATTCAGCTTCGTATAATCGCTTCTTCCACCCTCCCCAGTGAAAACGTCCAACTGAAATGTTTCCTAGAACTGTACAGTCCACGGGTCGCCTGCGCTGTTTGTGTACAAACGTGTCACGAATATTCCCCTCAATGCACACGAGATGGTCGGTTGTGGCCCGACCGTCTCTGAAGCCACACTGGTAGGCATCAAGTATTTTGTTCATTTCAAGGATATGTATGAGTCGCCGGTTAATCATTTTCTCAAACAGCTTACAAAGGCAACTCGCGAGAGCTATCGGGCGGTAGCTTGCCGCTGACGAAGGATCGTTACCTTGCTTCCAAATGGGGACCACGATCGCTTCTTCCCATGCAGATGGAAGGTATCCAGCAGCCCAAATAGTGTTGAAAAGCGCAAGTATTGACAGATGAGTGTCAGTGTGTGCGTTCTTAATCATGTCGTACATTATTCTATCAGGTCCCGGTGCAGAGCTGTTGCATACGATCAAGGCAGCTCTCAGCTCAGCAATGCAGAAAGGACGGTTATATATGATGCGTTTCACGGGGATTTCCGCTCAAATACCTTATGTTCTATTTGTCTGTACTTCATGAAGGATTTTGAGTAGTGGATTGAGCTTGACACACGCTCAAAGTTGCTCCCCTAGGGTGTCTACCTGTTCTAAGGTATTCCCTTGTTTGTTCACCAGAGGCAACGGATTTATTTGCTGCCCTTTTACCTTCCTTACGCCATTGCAAACTTTTACCTCCTGTGTGTATGAAGTTATACCCGAAAGGAACCTCGCCCAGCTTTCTCTCTTAGCCTGATGTCGTATTCACCTTCCCTGCGATTTTGTGTGTTTAAATTCAACGAGATTTTCTGTATTGGACGATCTGTGCAATATGCCCCATGCCTTATTCTGCCTCTTTCGTGCATCTCTAGTTTTCATTCCACCAGGGAACACGTCTTTTATGTGAAGCACCATTTGTTTGCAGGATAAACTTTTCAGCAGCATCAATAATAAAAGTGGTAAGATATTTGACAGCATCATCTATGCTAAAAGTGTTTATAAAATTGGGTGATAAATGAGTTGATTCCTTAAAATGCTCCCAGTCAGCCGAAGCCAATTTCCAAATGGGAAGACGGGGAGGGTTGTCATGCTGCGTTATTAAGTTTATAGTTATAGGAAAGTGGTCACTTCCAATAAGATTATTGATCACATTCCATTCCAGATGAGGCAGAAGGGAAGCAGAGCCTATTGCTAGGTCTATGGATGAATATGAATTGTGTTGAATGCTGTAATATGTTGGATCCTTTTTATTAAATAGGCGGGGACTAGAGGTCAGAGTAAAATTTTCAGTAAGTTGGCCTCTTGCGTCACAATGGGCGTCTCCCCACAAGGTGTTGTGGGCGTTAAAATCGCCCACAAGTATGTAGGGTTCCGGGAGCTGATTTATGAAGTTATGGAGATCGGCTTTTTGCAGGTGGTAGCTTGGGGATATATATATGGTACAGACAGTTACCAACTTATTGAAAAGAACCCCTCTAATTGCCACTGCCTCGAGGGGTGTCTGTAAGGCTACGTGGCGACAAGCTACAGACTTGTCTGCAAGGATTGCTACACCGCCGCCTTAAGTGTTAGCTTCATTACGGTCCTTGCGGAAGATGGTGCGAGTTCTCTAATGTCGTCGAGGTTATGGAGAAGTCCTCTAACATTCCATTGTAGTATTTGTGTATTCATTATGCTACTTGTGTTTATTGCTGTGTGTTTAAGAGATGAGGATTAGCTCACGGGCCCTTTGCAGGCGTCCTGACGGGAGTTTTGTCTTTTTTGGAGCTATCGAGAGAGCCTTGCCACTCCTTAGGCGCTGGTGGGGCCGTCTTGCTAGTGGTTGTGTCCATCGCCTCTTGCGAGGTGCTTGACACGCGCTGTTCCGAGCGCTTTGTTTGATGTGAAGGTCTCGGCACGTTGGAAGAGGCCTTTGAGGCCACCTGCTCAGAGGTGGATGGCCCCGTCTGGGGCGACGGAGCAGCGCTAGCTGCAACCGCCACGGGGGCAGGTGGCCTAACTGCCGACTCACTGCTTGTGGGTCGGACAGCCGCCGGAAGCCGTTTTGGTGCTGCCTCCTGACGCGCCACACCGGCAAAGCTGCTCTTAGGCAGGTATGACACCCGCCTACGTGCCTCCTTGAAAGATATGTTTTCTTTCACTTTGATTGTGACAATTTCCTTTTCTTTTTTCCAGGATGGGCACGACCGCGAGTACGCGGCGTGCTCCCCATGACAGTTTACACAGAGGAGAGAGTTCTCACAAGCTTCAGAGGCGTGTTCATGGGGACTGCATTTCGCACAGGTTTGGCGGCCTCGGCAGCTCTGCGAACTGTGGCCAAAACATTGGCATTTGAAACATCTCAGGGGATTTGGCACGTATGGCCAAACACGGAGCTTAATATACCCTGCCTTCATTGACTCGGGCAGGATACTTGAACCGAAGGTAATTATCAAGTGCTTGGTATGGATTTCTTTGCCATCTCGCCTCATCTTAATTCTTTTAACATTGATCACATTCTGTTCACTGAAGCCCTCCAAGAGTTCCGCTTCAGTTAACTCCAAAAGGTAATCATCTGAAACTACGCCACGGGTGGTATTCATAGTACGGTGCGGGGTTACGATTACTTGGGTTTCCCCAAATGACACTAGTTTTGGAAGTTTCTCATACTGGTTCTGATCGTGGAGCTCCAAGAAGAGATCACCGCTTGCCATCCTCGACGCCTTATATCCTGGACCAAAAATTTCACTTAATGACTTTGAAACAAGGAATGGTGAGACGGTTCGCACTGGTTTTTCGGAGAGTACTACATGAAAACGAGGGAAGGTGTGGACTTGGCATCCGAAAAATGGGAAAACATCTTTGGTGTGCCATCTTTTCTGAGGGCGATCAGGTAGTGGAGGGAAAGAAGTAGCTATGTGTAGCCGTGTAGTTTTCGGCAGCAACGCCAGCCACCCACCATGGAGTCCAACAAACAGGGCCAGTAAACGGCAGCTGTACGTTGCTACTATAACCAAATATGACATAACCAAGGTTGGCAACTCACACAAGGTTAACCCTTGCTGCCAGGAAGCTCAGAAGTAAAAAAGAAATGAGAAGGAGACAGGAAAGATTGAAAGTGAGAGAAAGACGAAGGTTGGAGGGAGAAAGAGACAGGAAAAGGTAACTACCTATTTCCCCCGGGTGGGTCAGTCCGGGGGCGCCGTCTACGTGAAGCCGAGGCCAAAGGGGTGTGTTGAATCTGGCATTGATAGAGCAGAACAAATGGATAAGGAGTCGGCTATGATTACAATGGAATAAGATGAGGGATGTTTTTGTAGAGCTAGAATGATAGCCAATAACTCTGCTTGAAATATTGGTCTAAAATTGGGCAGTCGAAGAGAGAAAGACTAATTTAACGATGGTGAAAAAAATGCCCACTCCTGCCTTCTCTTCACTGACAGATACATCTGTGGCTACTACTTTATTTATAGGGAGGTTCTCAAGGTGGTCATCCAATAAACCTTTTAGGTATTTGATAGGCAGAAGCTTAGCGTTATTAGGAAATACTTTATCGAATTCAACGCTTGCTGTTGCAGTAGGTAAATTTGAGAAAACTACATCACGGATTGATACTTGTAATGGTTCTAATAGCTTCTGCAGAAAAATGACTTGGGGACAATGCAATCGAGACCATTGATTTGCAAAGAATGCAGTCAGCTCTCAAATGCACAGAGGAGGAGCGTCTCTGGAGAGAAGCATAGATTCAGTTATGTTTAAATCGAGTTTGAAGAGAAGGCAGGCTAGTTTCATGATAAAAAAATATTTGCTACAAATTTTGGAAGACCAACACACAGACATAATGATTCACGTTCTAAAAGAACGAGAGTGGGGTTACTGGGGTGCAAAAGGATTAGCCTCTTATTCTGGTTTGGTGTGGGTTGAGCGTGAAGACTTGCTGTACGCCTGCCGGCATGCTCTGTGGGACCATCTCACAAGAGGTTTTGGAGCGGGGCAACGGGAGGGATGAACACAATCGTTCGAACATGCCACCCTTCGTGTGACTGTACATGTGAACGATTAGGCGTTGGCATCCAGCGTGGGGGTGAACATATTTGCTTGATATCCTGTCGCGGTGAGCCAGACTGTCTCGATTCGTCAGCGCCCATCGGTGTGTTCTATTGGCAGCAATTCGTTTAAATGGCTTTGGCATATGTAAGGTGCAATAAATGCCCGTTTGATTGTTTGCACTACTGCATTGTCATTCCTTTGTCCCAAGGGCACATTTGACATTCCACATACTGCGTAACTGCCTTTTTTTTTTTTTTTCACGATGGAGTAATAGCTGCACGATGGGCCAATGTATTATTGCTCTGCGAAGAAAGCAGATGATGGAGTGTTGGTATTCACTTCGCTGAAATGGCGAAAGCCTGTCCACTTTCTTCTTGAGCGTGTCGCTCAACCACAACTACCGCATTGCAGCTTATATTGTACCTGATAGTACACTTGCAGTGATAATGCAGTGGCTGTTGGTGGTTGTAGTATAGTGTCGCCCCCTGTCAGATCTCTGTGTCATCGCACATGTATGTTTTGTAATTGCTTAGCTAGATGGCGTACCCCCCTTCTGTCATGTGACAAGCTTGGACCAATCGGGAGGTGTCATCTAGCATGTGAAGCCTTTATAAGCAATAAACAGCCGCAGGTCGGCGGAGTCTTCGTTCCGGTCTTCATCGGGAGCAGTTAGCTCCGTGTCTCCTTCACTGCGCCGGCGCTAGCCGCGCGTTCGCCCGTCGGGGCCCCCCGCTTGCCTGCCGCTGCCGACACAACATCTTTTGGCGACGAGGATGGGATTCCCGCAGCGGTTCCGACCGAAGCCCCGGGACACCAACGAGCTTCGTAAGTGAAGCGACCCTTCCCGTGTCCGCACGGCAGGCAAACGCCGCCGACGCACTTGGCGTCGCGAGGCTTCCGAGCCTAGGCCTTCTCGCCCCCCTTGTTCTTCCTTGCCCATTCCTGCGGCGAGCTCCGGCTTGTTTTCTGCACTGTCTCCTGCACGCTACCGGGCATGGCTTCTTTTACGGCGAACCTTCCAGTCTTTCTTGAAGTGCCCGGGCCACCGTTAATTCCATGGCATCGATGGAAAAAAATTTTTCAGGCCCACCTCGAAGCGGCCGGCGGTGGCGACTGGACGGACGCGCGACGAGCGTCCGCGCTCGTCAGCGCTCTCGGGCGTGAGGGACAACGGAAGTACTTTGCAGACGAGGAGCAGGAAGCAGCAAGGCAGTTAACCAGCGCAGCGTCAGCTTCAAGCGAAGCAGCAAGGCAGTCGACCGGCGCAGCGTCAACGTCAAGTGATGCGGTCCCGCCAGCGTCAGAGTTTCCGAGACTCTTGCAGCGGCTTGACCGGCTGTTCGCCGCGTCAACAAATGTCCTGGCGGAACGGCACGAATTCACCAGTCGGAAGCAGTTCGAGGGTGAAGGATTCCTGGAATTCGTGACCGCATTGAAGGAGAAGGCGGTACAGTGCAACTTCGGCACAGCCTACAACGAGCGCGTCCGAGACCAGATAATACATGGCGTAGCGAACGTCAGCGTTCGCGAAAAGTTGCTGGCTCATGGCGAAACCCTGTCCCTGGACAAGGCAGAAGAAATTGGACGCTCGTTAGAAGCCTTGCATCGAGCGAACCGCGCGTTCGGCTCCGAAAATGTTCGAAGAATTGAAGCATCCCAGCTTGGCGTTCCGTCGACGGGTCAAGATGGCCGACTTCTTCCGGGGAGCCGCCAAGATGGCCGACGTAGTCCGGGAGGCCATGAAGATGGCCGACTTCTTCCGGGAAGCCGCCAAGAGGGCCGACTTCTTCCGGGAAGCCGCCAAGAGGGCCGACTTCTTCCGGGAAGCCGCCAAGACCACGGCCTTCTTCCGAGAAGCCGCCAAGACCACGGCCTTCTTCCGAGAAGCCGCCAAGACCACGGCCTTCTTCCGAGAAGCCGCCGAGACCACGGCCTTCTTCCGAGAGGCCGCCGAGACCACGGCCTTCTTCCGAGAGGCCGCCGAGACCACGGCCTTCTTCCGAGAGGCCGCCGAGACCACGGCCTTCTTCCGAGAGGCCGCCGAGACCACGACCTTCTTCCGAGAGGCCGCCGAGACCACGACCTTCTTCCGAGAGGCCGCCGAGACCACGACCTTCTTCCGAGAGGCCGCCGAGACCACGACCTTCTTCCGAGAGGCCGCCGAGACGACGGACATTTCGCACATGGCTCCTCCGGGAACCGTGGTGCATGCGACCGGTGTGGCAGCACGAAGCATATTGCAACGTACAGGAATTGTCCAGCAAGGAACCGGCGGTGCAACGCCTGCCACACGTTGGGCCATTTTGCATCGGTATGCCGAAAAACCCGTACTGTCCAGCACGTCTCTTCCGCAGAGACGCGGTCTTTGTCAACTTCCGCAGGACAGCCGTCCGCGTCTGTCTTGACGGTGAGCACCTTGGAAACTAAAAAAGATTTGGAAGTTCCAGTCGTAGTGAACGGCGTCTCCATGCGACTGCCGGTGGATACGGGAGCGTCTGTCTCAATGATGACGGTCGAAGATTTTGGAAAGCACTTTGGTCGACAGCACAGACTGTCACAAACAATGGACTTGAAAAATTTCTCCAAGCAATGCATCGACATTCAAGGCCTGTTTCAAGCCACTGTCCAGTTTTTCCAAAGGTCATGCTCCGTCACGTTCCACGTAACGACTACAGCAACATCACTGCTGGGTTTAGACGCCATCCAACGCTTGGGCATACAGATCGACGGTACGTCGCTGACATGTCGTCTACCATCGCTTCCTTCAGTACAGAGCCCCACAGGTGTGCCTCCGGGTTTTGATCACCTTTCCAGTGACGAGTTGGGCCTCGTCAACAACTTTGTGCACCGAATTCATCGGCAGCAAGATGCGAAACCAGTATCTTCAAAGTTGCGCCGACTACTCCTGGCTCTCCGTGACCAGGGCACACATGAATGGCGACGTCTCGAGGACTGCGACGTCATCGAGCGCGTCGAGGCTACTGAGTGGGTGTCTCCACTCGTGGTGGTGCGCAAGAAGGATGGAACCATGCGGCTCTGTGTAGATCTACGGGAACAGGACAGTCTTGTCTCTCAAGTCCAAGAAAGGGTCTTGCAGAAACAGTCGCAGACTAAACAGTACGTAGACAAACGTAGAGGTGCTCAGGCAACTCGTATCAAGGTGGGAGACACTGTCAGAATAAGATTTAACAGGAAAGGATTCTTTAAGTACAGTAAACCTCGTAAAGTCAAGGCCCAGATAGGACCATCTACTTTTCTACTCAGTGATGGGAAGACGTGGCATGTGTCTAAGTTAACCGTAGTGATGAAGGATCCAGCAGGTAGTACACTGTGTACAAGTGATAGAGACTTTTTGTACTCATATTCAAGCTTGGATAGTCATTCCGATGACTTGTCTGTAGTGACAGCGTCTTCTCATAGTCATAAGCTTAAGTTAAGTTGTGCGTCTGACTGTATCACTTCAGAGTCTACACAGTCAGCAGTCGTCTCTGATTCCGTCGTGGAATCGGTAGCCTCCCAGGACTTGTTGGGACTTCGAGAGGAGCTTCCTGGGCAACCCTCTCTAGCTTTAAGCCATAACCACATTCAATTGTCCAACCAGGGGGAGGTAAATAGTAGTGGGACGACTGGGTCTTTAAAGTCGACCGAAACGCGTCGCAACCCCCAAAGTTCTTCCGAGGTACGCACGCGTCCTCATCGTGACAGAAAACGGCCTCCGTGGCTCGATGATTTTGTTTATGTAGTGTAGAGTGTATTTCCGTCTTCGAAATGCCACGGCTAAGGGCCTCGTTGTGACATTTAGCAGACAGTCCACATGTTTCATTAACACAGGTATAAAATGTGCTCCTTGTTGCGGTGCAGTGAGTTTTGTGCCGTGTTTCTTGTTAGACTTTGTTTGAGTGACTGCCTGTGTGTTGGTGCCCAAGACTGGTGCACGTGTATGTGAACTTGGGCAGGGACGGACTGAAATTGTTGTGGACTTAAGTGCGTGCTTGTGTGCATCTGGTGCACGCGTGTGTGACCGTGGGGGGGAACGAACTGAATTTGTCTTTGGACTTAAGTGCGCGTCTTGTGTGCGCGTTTCACTGTATGCTTGCTTTGTTTCCAGGGGGGGATGATGTAGTATAGTGTCGCCCCCTGTCAGATCTCTGTGTCATCGCACATGTATGTTTTGTAATTGCTTAGCTAGATGGCGTACCCCCCTTCTGTCATGTGACAAGCTTGGACCAATCGGGAGGTGTCATCTAGCATGTGAAGCCTTTATAAGTAATAAACAGCCGCAGGTCGGCGGAGTCTTCGTTCCGGTCTTCATCGGGAGCAGTTAGCTCCGTGTCTCCTTCACTGCGCCGGCGCTAGCCGCGCGTTCGCCCGTCGGGGCCCCCCGCTTGCCTGCCGCTGCCGACACATCTTTTGGCGACGAGGATGGGATTCCCGCAGCGGTTCCGACCGATGGAGTAATAGCTGCACGATGGAGTAATAGCTGCACGATGGGCCAATGTATTATTGCTCTGCGAAGAAAGCAGATGATGGAGTGTTGGTATTCACTTCGCTGAAATGGCGAAAGCCTGTCCACTTTCTTCTTGAGCGTGTCGCTCAACCACAACTACCGCATTGCAGCTTATATTGTACCTGATAGTACACTTGCAGTGATAATGCAGTGGCTGTTGGTGGTAACAAAATGAAAAGGCCTCTGTATGGTGGTGTTAAGAGGTAATAAAAGAAGGTACCTGCAGCAAGGTTGAAAAGCTTGCTCGCCGCAAGTTGAATGCCATTAATTTTGCCTTATTGGCTCCTCTTCAATCTTATAACCAGGTTTTAAGGTTTTGTCACAAAACAAACCTTTTTCCAGTACCAAGGTTGCCAAGCATCACGAACATGGGGAACAAAGGCGATGCAATGTGCAGAGGTTTCCTGCTGGGTGGCGCATTTTGAACAACAGCCGCTTGCCAGAAATATTTGTTTGTGAAAAGGCACAAGCAAGTGATCAAGTCTAAGTCTTTGCTTGTTATGAAGATGCTGGTACATGTGCACAAGAGATGATAGCTTTTTCAATTCAAGAAATTTGCAACACAAATTAATTCACTTAATTGCAGTGAAGTATACACATAATGCTAAAATTGAGGGAAAAAGAAAAAAGAGAGGTTACACCAAAGTTCAGCTGTGCTGCCTTGCCAAGCTAGCTCTGGAAGAAAGTCCACCAAAACAGAACATGCCATCTCACAGTTCTTTATTTTGGCCATGCTCGAAGCGCATTCATGTTGACTGAGGAAGCACATACTTTGTACATCTCTTCCACTCGGTGATGGCAGGTCTTATGGGACAAGAGATTCATCAGTACACGAGGTATACAGGCAGCAGCAACGGCAGACAGTATTGAAGCATTAAGTAATCACTCAGAACAATAAATGTGGGGAAACAAAGGGGACCACCACCACAACTGAGTATAACAAGAGCATGTGCACAAAAGTGCATACATTTCCCTACAAAAGACGACCTACAAAAATAAATTGCTCTAGGAAATGAGAGGGCACAGCGCAGAGATTCAGAATCTCACAAACTTGTTGCAACTAACTGCCAAGCTTAAATTTGAGCATACGAATTAACAACTTTTTAAAGCACCGAGGTTAAAGGAGCACATTCATGGTGTTAGTTAGGTGTAAAGTAAGCTACTAGCAAAACCAAGAAAAGGCAGTGTTCCTAACGAAGGAAAAAGCCTCCGCAGTTCTAGAAAGGTAAGGCTACCCTGTAAATTGTGTCTAGTCAACAATTATTGTGTATCTAGTGAATAAAAACAACCCACACAAGAAAAGAAAGGTTATGCACTCATATAGGCTCAGAAGAAGAAAAGAAAGAACACTTATCATAGAGGTATGAAAATACACGTTTACAGGTAGTAGAGCACTGCTTTTCTTTTTCCAATAATAAAAACAAAACTGCCCACAATGTTGGAAGGCTGTACTAAACATTATGGCTCAACACTCTCCATGGTGTGGTTATTCTTTCTGTAGTCCTGCAAGAATCTCCCACTAGCTGTTCCCAAACTAGCCAAGCAATGCTGTTCTACCAGGGAAAGTCAGCACAGAGGGCATGAGATCAAAAAAAAAAAAAAAAACCTTTAGGAATATAAATAACATCTTTGATCTACTGCTACATACAAATACATGTTCTCTCAAACTACAGCCCCCCACCAACAAAGCTGCCACCAAGCTTGTCCTTGTGGCCTCTACTTCTGCCGTGTGGACAGTGGAATGTACACTGGCCCGCCATACTTTGCCCACTCAGCATCAAACTCGTGCTCCAGAATCTCGGCCCCTCGCTTACGAGCCAGGCCAGTCTCTTCAAGCTTGAGCTCGCACATTTGCATGTCGTCACGCCCTGGATAGAGAGAATTGGGGTGAGGGCTCCACCTGTGGAGGACTGAATTCAGTGGCTACTTGTGGTGCCTTCTCGCCATTCACGAGTGCACACCTGTCATATTTGCCAGTCACTGTGCAAAAAAATAGGCAGAAGCATGGGTTGCAATGAAAAGGAAAACAGACAAAGAAGCATGGGTCGAAGCTGTTCCCTTAACCATGTTGTGGTCATGTTGGGCTCGTGGATGATTGTTTCAGGCAATTGTGCCAGAACCTCCGTACCTACAATAGACAGATTTAGAAGAGCACTTTGTGCTTTACAAACGTTAAATGCATGCACTCCGTGCAATGCTACTGCATGCATCCTTTGAGGGCCTTTAGCTTATTGAATGGGAACACAAATGTAAAGAAAATGTTAGCTGATGCGATGCACTCCGTTTACTCTGGCCAAACCAGTCTAAGACAAAACAATCTACTGGCACCCATCTTGTCGTTCAAAACGGCAGGATGGGTGTTAATACCTAAATGCCTTGTCAGGCCTACAAACGTCAGATTCACAGAACAATCTAAAATATCTTGCACTGATAGCGAGCTTTGCACAGCGCCAGAAACACTTGTCAGGGACGCTTTCAATGCTGAGTCATGCAAAATTTCGCGGAGGTGAAACTATCTCTGAAAGGGATCACCCAAGAATACTGCCCGTGGAAATTCAGCTCCACCTCCAAATAAGTTTCCAAATTGTGATTTTCTTGAATGAAGGTACTATTTTTGCTGTCCATCTCACATTACATTTGCAGTTTCATCTTTATTTTACGTGACTGGACAGTCGACCCTTGTGTTATATTCGAGTATGTATGGTACCAATTTAAAAGGACTGACAACCAAGTTTCATGGTACTTATCTTATTTAATGCGATGGAAAGCTTACCGGTCTGAGTGTCTAATAATCATGAAGTACTAATGCAGAAAACGCCGTGGAACAATTTTTATCAGAGTTTTTCGATCTGCAGTGAGGATGTAGTCATTCACTGGAAGCATGCTGAAAACGGCAATAGGGGAGCGTGATAGCAATTATATGCCGACATTAGTTGTAGGCAGATGACAAGTGCAGTTGTAGCTGTGAGAAAGTATTATTTTGTTTATCAAGTCGATCTTACTGTGATTCTTGTTTTCCAAAGTGTTAAAAGTATTTCTGCGATAATAGCTACGCGTTGTCGTGGTTTGCTGGCCAACTGCTTTGGTATTTAACCAGTCAAAACAAAAGCAAATGAATTAAAAACGAAACGGCGCTTGTACACGTGATATACAGTTCATCGCGTTGTTTGTAGCCATGCGTGTGCTTTTGCTTTCCACAGCATAGAATAAAGCACAAGTGTCTAATAATATACCAACTGCAATTTTAAGCAATAATTCTGCTGTACTTAATCATAGTAGACTTACGTACAGTAATCACACAGAATACATCCGAAGTACCAATATTTCACCGCCAGGGCTCGCCACTTACTGGTTTTTGAGGCTTTCTTTGCCGATTTAAAATTAGAATTTCTACTTAAAGCGCGAACAGCACACTGGATTCTATGACTATAAATCTTGGTAATTTCATTTCCATTGACGTCTCCCAACACATTCTGGCCAGTTGTCAGTCCCATTAAGAACTTAATCAAATAGGGCAGGGAAAAAAAAAGTAACTGGAAATAAGTGCGACCAAAAGTCACTCAAAAATTTAGGAGACAACCGTAGTTGACATCTGCATAATGCAGGGTGTTACGTGAATCGTTGCAGCATCGTTGCAAAAAAAGATACCGTTGAAGCCCTTCTCGACGACAATCATACAGACATGGCCACTTTCACTGAGTCTTGGTTAACCCCTGACATAGATAGCACTGAGCTACTGCATGCAGATTCCCCCTACACTGTTTTCAGAAATGATAGGAAGGAACAAAGGGTTGGTGGTGTTCTTGTCTTTATGAAAAACAGCATTCCTTGTTACCAGCTCCCGAACAACTGTACTCATGAAATTCTTTGTGTGCACATATCCATGCCTACATGCACATGCATGCTCATATCTTGTTCCTTTATCGACGAACTTAACACTGTCATTTTAGATGAAACCCTTCAATTCCCATGTGCTAGCTATATTATTTGTGGTGATTTTACCTTTCCAGACATCAACTGGGACAATCTAACAGCATCATCCCGCCAGTCAAAAGATTTCCTTGATTTAGCCTTAAACTTCAACCTTACACAAACAGTAAACTTTCCTACACGTGGCTCAAACACCCTTGACCTGGTCCTCACTTCTCAACCCGAATACATTCAGTCGTTAGCATGTGTCAATGGGCTGAGCAATCACAGTATTGTCCTTTCCAATTTGAATATCTCTGTTCCAATCAAACAGCATTCAATAAAATTAATATGGGACTACAATAAAGCTGATTTTTCCAAAATTAACAATGAACTAAATACTTTTTTTGAATACCTCAAAGAAACTGCCTTCAGAAGGTCTGTTGACGGAAAGTGGCTGCTGTATAAGCAAAAGCTAGTCAGCCTAATCAATAATTACGTGCCCCTTGTTTGCTTTCGTGGTGTCATGGGAAAGCCTTGGTACACAAACCAACTACAAAAACTAGCACAAAAGAAAAAGTGCCTTTTCAGAGTGGCAAAAAAATGTGGTTCTGCCCTGGAATGGAAGAAATATTTCACCTGCTTGCGCGAGTGCAACAGCTTTCTAAAGCTTTCTAAGAAAAAAATTTTATCACCAGGATCTTCTCAACATCATCTGTGTACTAAACCCAAAAAAATTTTGGAAAATACTTGCACCAAGTAGAAATCAGTTGCATAACATTACCATCCTGATGGATCTCATGTTCTACTGAATTACAGATAATACAGATACAGATAAAGGACACATGACAAGAAAGTGTGTGGTGAAAAAAAAAAGTCTCTTACCTGCTATCAGCAGAACAGGGGGCCGGCCAGGGTGCAGCTCCATCTGCCGAGCAATGTATTGCCCATCAAAGTGAGCAAACCAGAGGCCACTACTGCTTCCGTCTTTACGGAACGGAATGCGGAAGTAGCGCTGACGATTCTCCTCACTGGAAACATCCCCACGGGGTCCTGGAGAGATGGAGTGTGCACCTGCAACCAAAAGAATGGCAGTCAAGTTACCCAGAGATGATTTTCAAACGCAAGCAGCTTCAAAACGTCGACCACAAGTTGCCAGCAGTTTTGCAACAATGTCGAATTGAAGACAACATGTCCTGAGCAGCCACTGAACGATACAAGGATCAACAACGGGCAAATGAGGGAACAATGTTTCAATAAAGGGCTCTGCTCACCACTTTGAAACCTTCCTGTTGCCCCTTGGTATTGTCAGGATGCAAGGGTGTCTGACAACTGCTGCACCAACATTTCTTCCCCTCTTTTTTGATAAACAAAATGTGAGACCAGTCACTCATGGGACACAAATTAGGCCAATTTCGACAACTACTATTCCGGGTTAAGATTGCAACATACTGTCATTAAGCGCAAGACATGACATCTATGATAACTGCTGCCATGACGTTAAAATAGGTCGCGTACCTGTCCAAGCACTCGTTTACACTGGAGCCCACGTATCTGTGATGAGTGCTAGCCTACGTAGACGTGTAAAGAAGGTCCTCACTCCTGCAGCTGCCCGAGTGCTTCGTGTAGCCGACGGCGGCGTGCTGGTTGTACTTGGAATGCGTAGTGCGCGAATAAGTATAGCCAGCTGCTCTACTTCTGTTCTCTTTGCTGTCATCGACAACTGCCCTCACGACATTACCCTTGGATTGGACTTTTCGTCCCATCATTCCACTCTCATCGACTGCGCAACCGGCATTCTTCAGTTGGAACTACCTGAAGTCGCCGATGCTCAGAGCACCGCTCCGCTGCACTTGTGTTCGCTTCAAGATGTGCGTCTGTCACCCGAGGCAGTCACTTACGTCGCTTTGACCGCATAGCCACAGATTCCTGACTGTGAGTATGTCCTTCGCCCCATCATCGACGTGCTTTTGAACCAGAACGTTGCTCTTCCGCATACGCTGGTGACGATCACTAATAACAACGTCCTTCTTCCGCTTCTGAATTTCAGCCTGTGCCTTCAAGTGCTTCCAGCTGGCATGTTCTTGGCAAGCATTTCTAATACTTCCGAATTTGACATTGAAAGTCTGAATGCCGAGAACAGTTTCTTAGCACCAATTGCAGCTCACAGCTCTGGTTCCCCAACGGATGACTTGGCGAAGATGATTGCACCTGACCTCACTTCTGCATATGCCACGGACATACGTCTCCTCCTCGGATCGTACGTTGACATCTTTGATTTCGGCGTCAAGCCTTTAGGACAAACATCTGTTGTTCACCACCGTATCAACACTGGAGACATGAATCCTATTCGTCGGCGTCCCTATCGTGTATCGCATGCTGAATGTAGAGTCATCCAAACAGAAGTGGACAAAATGCTCCGCAAAGAGTCATCGAACCATCAGCCAATCCTTGGGCTTCGCCTGTAGTCCTTGTGAAACAAAAAAAACGATGGTACCTGCTGTTTTTGCATCGATTGCCGCCATTTAAACAAGATCACCCAAAAAGACGTCTATCGGACGCCTGCACGGAGCTAAATACTTCTCGTCCATCGATCTTCGAACCGGCTACTGGCAGATTTCAGCTGATGAAATGAACTGCGAGAAGACAGCCTTCATCATGCCGGATGGCTTATATCAATTCAAAGTCATGCTGTTTCGCATATGCAATGCTCATGCGACATTTGAACGTATGATGAACTCTCTTCAGTGAGGCTACAAATGGACTACCTGTCTCTGTTACCTTGATGACGTTGTTTCTCCCACATTCGGCAGCCACCTTACTCGACTTGCTGCCATTCTTGTGGTCTTCTGAAAATGCGGCCTCGAACAGAACTCCTTGAAGTGTCAATTCGGGCGCCGTCCGATTACCGCGTTGGGACACCTCGTTGACGCATCCGGTGTCCAACCATATTCGGAAAAGTTCGCGCTGTACGCAGTTTCCCTGTGCCACGTTCTGCTTCTGACGTGTGCTGCTTTCTCGGCCTGTGTTCTTACTTTCGCCGTTTCGTCAAAAACTTCGCAGACGTTGCTCGGCTTTTGACAGATCTTCAAGAGAAGAACACACCGTTCTCATGGGGCCCTGAGCAAGCACATGCGCTCGCCGCTCTCATCGGGTTTCTGACCACCCCTCCCATACTTGCACACTTTGATCCATCTACACCGACCGAAGTCCACACTGACGCAAGCAACCACAGCATCGGCGCTGTTCTTGCCCAACAGCAGAATGGTACCGAGTGCGTGATAACTTACGCCAGCCGCCTGCTGTCACCTGCTGAAAGAAATTACTACATCACCGAGTGGGAGTGCTTGGCTTTAGTTTGGGCTGTCGCCAAGTTCCGGCCATATTTGTACAGCCCCACGTTTTCGGTCATTACAAACCACCACGCCCTCAGTTGGCTGTCTTCCCTCCGGGACCCCACAGGACGGCTTGGTTGCTGGGCTTTGCGGCTCCAGGAATTTTCATTCGTTGTCAACTATAAGTCTGGATGTCTGCACAAGGACACTGACTGCCTCTTGCATCATCCCGTGGATCCTCTTGATCCTGTTGTGTATGATCCGGTAACCTGTGTGATGGCTTTGGCTGACATGACCGACATGTGCGCTGAACAACAATGCGACGCATCCTTACAGTCCATCATTGCCAGAGTGCAATCTGGCAGCATCGACGGCACGTGCTGCATGTTCGTGCTGCAAGAAGGCATCCTCTACCGCCGCAATATAAACCCTGACGGGCCCGAGTTGCTCCTAGTCCTTCCTCGTCATCTGCGATCCGTCGTTCTCGAACAACTTCACGATTCACCGACGGCGAGACTCCTTGAAGTTTTGCGTACATACAACCGCGTACGATGCCAGTTCTTCTGGCCAGGTCTCTACAACTCTGTGCGTCGTTATGTAACGATTTCCGAATTGTGTCAGCGCCGGAAGAAATGTCCCCTGCCACCTGTCAGCCGACGCCATCCAAATGAAGTTCCCTCTGAACTATTTTGTGTAGGCCTTGACCTGCTTGGCCCTTTTTCGACGATGACTAGAAGGAATAAGTGGATCGCTGTCCCGACTGATTACGCGACACGCTACGTAATAACAAAGGTGTTGCTGACTAGTTGCGCAACTAACGTCAACGATTTTCTCCTTCATGACGTCATTCTCCAGCATGGTGCACCTCGACAGTTACTTACAGACCGTGGCTGCTCGTTCTTGTCTCGAGTTGTGGACGACCACTTCCGCTCTTGTGCCACTGAGCACCACCCACAAACGAACGATCTTATGGAACGTCTCAGCCAAACACTCACAGAGATGCTGTCAATGTATGTTTCCAACGATCACAGCGACTGCGACGCCACGCTGGCCTACGTGACATTTGCTTATAACTCGTCCCGACATAACACCACAGGATATTCACCCTTTTATCTTTTGTATGATCGCGACCCCACTTTGCCCTTCGACACCATCCTACCTTCCATGCCCCGCGTTGCCACTGAGTCATCGATCGCGCTCGCATGGCGCGTCAAGTCGCCCGATCTCGCTTATTAGCCTCACAGCATCTGCAAAAAAATGTTACGACCGGTGCCACTGCGATGTTCAGTTCACTCCAGGTGCTTGGGTGCTGCTTTGGTCACCATGTCGTCAGGTCGGCCTATCCCAGAAGCTTCTCTCTCGCTACACAGGGCCTTATGAAGTCCTACGTCAAGTTAATGACGTCAATTACGAGATCGCGCCGTTACAGTTTCATCTATCCTCAAGTCCGCTGCCTGATGATGTCATGCACGTTTTGTGGCTGAAGCCATACTTCGCTTGCAGTTCCTCGCCTACCATGCGTCGAGACGGTGCTTCACCACCCGGGGGTCCAGTTACGGACGGATGAAAGAAGAGAGAGAGGAAGAAGATTGCGAGACACTGGCTGCTGCGTGTTGTTACTAGTCAGCCATTTTAACCCCACTGACTCTGCTTGTATATACGTTGTAAATAGTCTTATACTTCCAACATCCCCGTAACAATATTTTGCCATGATACTATGCAATCTTTTGGCAGAGTATTTCCCTTTAAACATTTTTATCCTTGATGTTTTCAATTCTTGCCAATATGATTAAAGGAATATATACACGTGCGATACCTATCTCGGGTGTTTTACTTATACATTTACCACCACTGACAATGAATCTGGCACTGTTCACTATTTTTTTCAGACTTGGTTAAGTTCTGCCATTGTATTGTGTGATCTAGTGATTAACAGTGACCCGAATGTACTGTCCTAGATTAGGTTGAGCACAGTCAAACTTCATTTGTGGCTACTAGTAATATTTAATGTGGTCCTTCATTCACTATTTAAGGAGTGCCATACGGGTCTGTTCTGCAACTTTTGCTTTTCCCAATTTACATCAATGATCACTCCAACTGTGTGAAGTCTGTCAATTTATTCACTGAGGACTGTAATATAAGACCAACAACTGATCTTAATAATTCTGCTGACCTTGTGGAGATGCTCGACTCTCTCATTGCACTTGATGCTGTAATGTGCTTGATGCGCAGGAACTGACTGAAGGTATATATGTACGTCTTCTGTAAAAATAAAGCAGTTGTGAGTGACACTCTGTCTTACTGCTTTCTCTTGTGTGCTGTTCCTTGGCACCTTAAAATACTTATAATTAGAACCATGTGGTCTGCATCCTGAGAGAGCGAGGTCTAGCGCCCGGGGATCATTGGCAAGCCTGAAGCGAGGGAGTACGGAAGCCTCATGGGTGGTCCGCGTTTCTTATGAAGATAACTTCTTCTATCTCTCACTCTGGAAGTCGCAGCTTTGGGAGCCAGGTGGCCATGGGCCACAGGTGCCGCTATGAGCTGTCTGGCATTGTGGCCTGGCACTGGGCGCTCGACACCGTTTGGGACGGCGGGCGCCGTCAACTTGGATGCTGTGTGCACTGAGCGGGGTAGGCCCACCTCACAGAGCTGACGTCTCCTTGCGGCTGCCTTTCTTGCACCCATTTTGGGTGTTGTCTTTGGATGCCGGTTTTTGTCAGGGTAGCGGCGCATTCCCAGATAGCCACAAACATCCAATAGATGTACCGGATACAAACATGCAGCAAGATATTGGATGTCCTATGGACATCCTTTACATGCACATACATCTAAGGGATGTGCAATGGCATCAAAGCTTTGCATGTCCATAGAATGTCTCTAAAAACTGTACTTCAGATGTACATTGCACAAAGTTTTAGATGTCCTTGGTCCAACGTCCATAAAGTTCGTACTTTAGACATGCATTGTAGGCTCCCCAAAACTTTTGCATTCCATACGCCCTTTCATGATATTGATGTGGACGATGCTATGCAGTTGGTGCTTCTTGTTGGTGCCACTACACTGCGCTGTATCATCAGTGCACATGGAATGGATGTCCATGGGCATTTCCATTTTTCTTGCTGGACATCGATTGATCGTTGGTACTTCATAAAATGGATGCTTGCGCATGAAATGTAAATTTTTTTCAGGACAACAAAATGCACAAGCAGTGGGTGAAGTGAAAGCAGAGTGTACGTGCACCCAAAACTGTGGTGTTGCAGATTCCGAGTGTTGTAGACTTCTTTGTTTCTAACTTTGCAAAAGTAATAGAAAAACAAGGTACAGTATGTTGAGGAGTTAACTGATATATAGCAGGAAGAAAGCGCATGGAAATTATATGAAGGAACTATGCTTTTGTTAAGCACTACCAAATGTTTTAAAATGGCAACAAACTTCACGTTTACAAGTTCCTGCATGGCCTCTGATACTTGACACTCAATCTTGGAGGTCATGTGCATCAAAAGCAAGGAGCCGGAAGCACACCATACATGTCGCACTACATGAGAAATTTTGCTTCAAGACATAAAAGTTAAACAATTTAAACAGATTTTACGTAGCATTAATTACGTCCAATTATTAATTAGTCTCATAGTCTTGTGCCTGTCATATGTCACCATAAGCGCAGAAATTGCAAGCAAGCATATGGGGGCATGTGTGAGCTTGTGTTGCGGTGCTGATGCTGTGACACTTCATTTCTTATTCTCATGATATCTGCAGTGGTACCCAGTCGTCATCAAGCGCATGCTTTTCAAGGCATGTAAGCGGTGGTTCTTGTCAGAATAATATTAAACTGAACCAATTGGTGCATGGCTTAGATGAGTTTGTACAGGTTGTGGGGATGCGCGACTCTCGCGCGTCCCCTGATGTTTTTCCCGCAAAGCGCGCCTCCTGTAGTGCGGCTTCGCCGCGTGGCCGGAGTGATGCCCGCGGCTGTCGATGTGGTTGGGGCGCAGTGCGAGAGATGGCGCGAGTGTTGCACTGCTAACGCCGCCGACAGGCGAGGTTACTTGGGCGCCGAAAGGAAGGCGCTTGGTCTCTTTGGGTTCGGGAAGCGAGCGCGACGGACGTGCCAGCCGACCATGCTTCTGCGAGACCGTCTCGCGTGGCCGCCTTGGACACCGTTGGCGTGACTGTACACGCGAACGACCAGGCGTTGGGATCCAGCATGGGGCGAACATATTCGCTCGCCATGCGGTCGCGGTAAGTCAGACTTCTAGATTTGTCGCGCGCCCATCGGCATGTTTTGGGGATAGCAACTCGGCTAGCAGGCATTGATCTATGAAAGGTGCAATAAATGCCCTTGTGATTGTTTGCACTACTGTGTTGTCATTCCTTTGTCCCAAGAGTACGGAGGAGAACCCCGTATCTCCCACAAGGTGAACTGCAACCACAAACAAATGGTAATCAAGCGACATTGTTGTCTTTCTACCTTTGTCCTGGGTTCTCGTTAAGCTTCTCATATTCCTCTTGGTCTTTCTTGTAGTGTGCTTCCAGGGTGTCTACCGAGTTGACATTTCTGAATTCCCTGATTGACACAGAACTTTGTTTTATGGTACAACCACCTGACAGCATGTCGCTCGATGCTGCCACTTTCTAGTAAGCAGCTAAAAAACAAAGAAAACAACTTAATCCAGTTTGAATAGTAAGGAGTAGTGTTTATTTTATTCAAGAAGAAATCAGAAGGGAGGGATTAGAAAAATGCACATTGAATAAAATACCTCCGAAAAAAATGGTAAAACTCATTGCAAATTGAGTCGAACGTTTTCAAATACGAATAAAAAGGAGATGCGTACAGAAACAAATATTTTTGAACATCCCCTTCAGTCACGAATTATGATCGACTGTCTATACGTGTGTGAAACATAGATGGTGCTTGAAACTCCGCTGAAAGTAAATCAGGACGGTATAATGACTCTTTCAGCATTTTATGATGAGACATCATAATTACAGAGTAACTAAATATTTAAATATTGCAAAGTCAGTCGTGTCACGTTTCTTCATAAAAAGCATTAAATCCCCCGCTCGAATTACATGCAAAAGTAATTCATTGGCCTCAAGCATTTCAAGAAAGAAAACAAATATTCCGAGGTTGCTACCGACATGCCCCATGTCAAACGTCACGTAAAATCCGGTAATGCCTTCACCAAAGCGGTACTCTGTAACGATACATATTCCTCAGAAGTAAAATGAAAGTAATTTAGGTTATCAGAATGTTTAATTTACCCTATGCTTAATATTTGTGTTCTATTCCTTGCTATCACAGCACAGAAATGGCAAAAATAGGTGTTGTCCACAAATGTGGATGCTGTGACTGAAGGGCATATGAGCTATTTCTGTCAACTGATAGCAAGCTCATTGGTATGAGGCCTGAACTTTGTCACAAGGGAGATTCTCAGCAGCTGGTAAGTCAACCTCAACTGTTCTGACATTCAGCCCACGCATAACGCCTCAGTGTAGCATTTCACTGCTTTAAAAAGCTTATTTTGGTTTGGATAAGGGTCACCTGCATCTTGGCGTCAGCCAATACTTTGCGTTTTGAGCTCAAGCTCCTTCACAGTTCCTTTCCCTATCATTCCTCAATGCGACCGTACTTTGTTCTCGTCCTCGTTCCACCATGCATTCGCCCCACAGACCATTTGAATCATCCTCTTGGTCAGTTGTACAGTCAACGTCCGATTTTTCGGACTTCCTAGGGGCCGCGAAAATGTCTGAAAGATCGGGCAATTTGAAAAAATGAATGCACGTATTTTACTGCCATTCAGGGCTCAAATCGCCACAGGCACATCCGAAGAGGCCTGCCAGTACACTTATTAGGCATATCGGTGCTCGTACTGTGCCACGAGATGGCATAGCTACATCGAGGCGAAGCTGACTTTCGGGACCTGGCATTATGCAACGCACCGTGCTTTCCGAGGTTCGAAGCCAATCGCGAGGACCACAAAGGCGGAGTCGGTGCCATTGCTGACAGCGGCGAATTCTTTCAATGTAAAGCACGGGGCTGAACGGCAAGAAGCTTAATAGCGAAAGTCGAAGCAGCTAGGCCTAGCGTTTGCCGCGGTGGTGGCTACGGCTGCCAGCGGATCGGCGTGCGAGAGCGCCGTTTCAAGATGGCGAAGTAATCAAAACGGCGGCGGTGGTGGCTTTGCTTAATGCCGTTTCGGACCTGCGGTCACGGCAAAAAGTACGGCAAATCGGACTGCGAAGGATTCTTGCCTCCGAAATTTAAGACGTTCTTATACACCGACTCTATGGGGTACGTGGTGGTGCCGCGAAGCCGTGTGAATGGTCGGGCGTCCGCAAAGTCGGTCGTTGACTGTATGTACACTGGCAATAGACTCCTCCATCAGACGACATGGCATCAAAGACGATGCGTTACGATCCCTCTCTGTTACTCGAGCAAGCATTACCACGACTTTCGTTCCCTTTAATAAAATTACAGCTAATTTTCCCTGACAGAAGCATAAATTCCCAGAGTTTTCCCTCAGTATTTCCAGACTATCCAAAACCCCTGAGAATTCCCGGTTTTCCCAGTTGGTAGACACCCTGGCAGGGTGCCTACCAAGTTGACATTTCCAAATTCCCTGAGTGATGCAGAACTATGTTTTATGTCAAGACTGGCTGGAACCATATCGCCCGATGCTGTCACTCTTTAGTAAGCATATGAAAACTTTTTTTTAAATAGAACCGACTTAATCCAATTTGAATACTAACGAGTAGTGTTTGTTATTCAAAAAAAAAAAAGAATAGAAGGGAGGGGGTTAGTAAAATGCAGAGCAAATAAAATGTCTTCGAAAGAAATTGCAAATCGAGTCAGTCATTCTCAAATACAAATAAAAAGGAGATGCATACAGAAGCAAATATTTTCGAATATGAGCTATTTATACCAACTGATAGCAAGCTCAGTGGTATGAGGCCCGAATTTTGTCACAATTGAGAGTCTCTCTCAACAGCTCGTAAGTCAACCTCAACTGTCCTAACATACTCTCAGCCCGCGCACGACGCCTCAGTGTTGTGCTTCACTGCTTAAAGAGTTTATTTTGGTTTGTATGAGGGACAACTGCATCTCGGCGTGAGCCAAGAGTGTTTTTTGAACTCAGAGTCCTTCAAAGAAGCGCTCGCATACTTCATTCCCCGTTCATTCCTCAATACGTTGGTCCTTTCTGTTCTCGTGCTCCTTTTATTGCGCATTCGCACTACGGAACATTTGAAGCATACTCTTGGCCAGCTTACAGTCAACGTCCAATTTTTCGGACCCCCTACTCGCCGCGAAAACTTCAGAAATATCAGGCAGTCCGAAAAAATAAATGCATGTATTTTACAGCTCTTAAGGGCTAAAATCGACACAGGCACGTCTGAAAAAGCTCTGAATGTCTGTCAGTACACTTATTAGCCATAGCGGTGCTCCTACTGTGACAGGAGAGGGCGGGTGCACGCGTGTAAAATTAAGGAATACATACTGTGTACCGTGACAATTTCCCCTTCCTACGCTAGTTAAGCTTCACCGCAATACTTTTGCTAATGCTTCACCGCGTCACACATCTGTACTGAGGCGAAACTAACTTTCAGGAACCCGCATTATGGAATGCGCCGTGCTTTCCGAGCTTCGAAGCCAAAATTATTGCCGACAGCGGAGAAATGAAGAAACACGGCACCGAACGGCAAGAAGCTTAATAGCGAACATCGAAGCAGCTAGGCGTAGCGTTGCCGCAGTGGTGGCTACAGCTGCCAACTGATCTGCGTGCGATAGCGCCGGTTCGAGGCGGCGAGGTAATCAAAATGGCAGCGGTGGTGGCTTTGATTAATGCCGTTTCGGACCTGCGGTCATGCAGAACGCCCGGAAAATCGGACGAAAAAGTTCTGCGTCCGAAATTTCAGACGTTCTGATACATTGACTCTATGGGGTACGTGGTGGTGCCGCGAAGCCGTCCAAATTATCGGGAATCCGGAAAGTCAGTCGTTGGCTCTTGTTATATTCAGTTTCGTTATTCATTTCAGTCCTTTATTCCCCAGGGGGCGCTTCTGTTCGTCATTATATATATTCGTTGTATATGTTAAATAAATGGTTTTTTGCTTCGGGACGGCAGGAGTCTGACTTCCACCTTCGGTCAACACCACATTGGCGACGAGGATGTCGTGACCAATTAGTTGGTGGTCTGACATTGTGTACATAGGTTGTAAATATGTGTAAATATGTACAGTGTGCATGCTTTGGGGTTTTCTTTAGTAATACTTACTAACAACTAACCACTAAAAATAAGGGAGGGAGTATGTTATATTCAGTTTCGTTATTCATTTCAGTTCTTTATTCCCCAGGGGGCGCTTCTGTTCTTCACTATATATATTCGTTGTATATGTTAAATAAACGGTTTTTACTTCGGGACGGCTGGAGTCTGACTTCCACCTTCGGTCAACACCACAGCTCTACACTGGCAACTCCTCCAGCCGACGACAGGGCGTCAAAGTCGATTCGTTACGATCTCTGTCTGTTACTCGAGCCAGCATTACCGCGACTTTCGACCCTTTCAATAAAATTACAGCTAATTTTCCCTGATAGAGGCACAAATTCTCTGAGTTTTTCCAGACTACTAAAAATCCCTGAGAATTCCCGGTTTTCCCGTTTGGTAGACACCCTGTATAGAATGTTGACTCTTTCTTATTCAGGAGGCATGCACTTGTGGAAAAAAGGAAATTTTCTATCAGGTGACCCATCGTATGACAACGTGAGTCTCCCCACAGGGTGCTATGGGCATTTAGATCTCCTACTAGTAGGTAAAGTTCAGGAAGTTCACTGATGAGGTACTGAAATTCTGTGAAGTTGGTAGCAGGGAGGGACGTAAACGGAATAGTCACCAGCTTATTGAACAGCAGTGCTCGGACGGCAACTGCTTCAAGGGATGTACAGAGTTGTAATTGCATGTAGGCAACACATCTACTATTATGGCCACACCGCCCGATGAGGCGTAAGCGTCGCCGCCGTCTTCCTAAAAAATGGCATATTGTGTAAGAAAGTTTGTCTGTATAGGTTTTAAGTGTGTTTCCTGGAGACACAGCCCTTTTAGACTTAGTTTATAAAGCAGTTCTTTACATCATCTACATTCCATAGAAAGTCCCCTGACATTCCACTGCGATATCTGTGTCCATATTGCCTAAGAGGATCGTTCTGTGTGTCCTATATATGAAATCTGAGTGAAACTACAGAGCCCTTGTTAGGATCGGCCTGCAGCTATTTCAGCCCGCTGCAGGTGCGTCGATCGATCAGGGGTGGGGACGCCCTTCAGAGAACCAGCGAGGACAGCGCTAACCAACCGCGAACTCCCTTTGGAGAACTGCGGACTACGTCCGCTCTGGAATTTAGAGGCGCCGGCTGGGGTCGGGCGCGACCACCTGATTACAGGGACGCAAGTCAATGGATACCACGACTGCGCTGCGAAGGTCGCCGGCTCTCGGAGAGAGCACTGAAACCTGTGCGGCACGTGTGTGTGAGCCCTCCTCCTCCAAGTCGAAAGCCCACCTCCTCCAAAAGGGCAGGTCATCTACAATGGCGTCGAACTATGACATCCAGCGGAGTGCTTATAAGCGGCTGTTGTCGGCTGCTAGTGTCGTGCTCGTCGTCGTGCTCTGTGCTCGAAATGTACTCGTGAGCTGTGTGCTCGTAAGCTGTGTGCTGTAAGTTCATCTTGCGGGCTCTACTTGGGAGTCACGCATAGACTGTGTAAATGTATCCCATGTTCAAACGTAAATACTGCAAATAAATCCTGCTCGCCTAGTCCTGTCGCCCCAAGTTCCTCCGATCGTCCTACAAGTCCGACTCCAAATCTTACATCTGGTTGACAGCGGTGGGAACTACCTCCAAATCTTACATCTGGTTGACAGCGGTGGGAACTACCTCCAAATCTTACATCTGAATGGCAGAGGAGGGATCGGCCTACGACTCCTAGATCGGCCTACGGCTTGTAGATCGGCCTACGGCTTGTAGATCGGCCTACGGCTTGTAGACCGGCCTACGACTTGGAGACAGCAACGGCAGCTGACAGAAGTTGGCACATGGTGACCGACCGGTATCCTGATCAAGTTGGAGGCGACTTGGGATTGACCACCTCTTGCAACTGACTGGGTACGGCGGAGAAGGACTGGTGATATGGTGCTACTTCAGTGGGTAAGCGTTTGGTTTTGGCTGTAAGATTTACCAGGCTTCAATTTCGTTGTGTTTGTTGATTTGATTCGCTGGGATCTTTTACTTGTATTTTGATTTGCGTGGGTATCGCAGCAAATATTGTGTGACAGCAGAGCCAAAGCTTAAAGTAGCGACGATGGTCCTAATGTGTTTGACGAGAGCTGACCTGTTGTGGTTGTGTGAAGAGATCGAGGTAGACGTAGAGGAGGGCTTGACGGTATCAGAGATTCGTAAAACCATTCTCGAAAGTGATAATGATTTGAAATTCATCGAACATATAGGTAACCGAATTCTAAGCAAAAAACGGGAACAGCAAGCAATTAGGCAAGAACAGGAAGAATTTAAGCAAGAACAGGAAAAAGCTAGGCAGGAACTAAAAAGCATTTCGCAGGAAAAAGACCTAACGGAAGTAACGAGGCAGTACGTTGCTACATTGAACAAAGAGATCGAAGGTTTGGAGCAGGCAATTGAACTAAATCAATAACGGCTTGAGAAATCTGTAGGCTGGATGCAGCGAAAGTGGCAGGAAGTAAATAGCAGATTTCAGTCACAAGCCCAGGAAAATAGTAGTACCTGTGAGATTAGCAGCACATTCATAGGTGAACTCGAAGTGCTAGCAGCTAAAGATGCCTTAGTGGCAACAGAGACCGTTAAAGGCCAGAGTGAGAGCGACGAGGTGCTGTGCCAACAGAGGACTGCAGAGACAGCTAGGCCAGCTGCGAACAAATTGACAAAGTTACCACGCGTGTGCGTCGCATCTTATGGTATCGAGGTCGTTAGCAAGGTACAGGGTACTGTTGACCCGAGAGACGCGAGCACCCATGTCGAGTCAGATCTGCGTGCCGAAGTGAAGTGCCAGCTGGATGATGCAGTTGAGGGCAGCTCTTAGGATTGCGAGCTGTGTAGCTCAAGAGAAAACAACTGCATTGTTCAGGGATCGGTGCAGCTCTCCGCCAGTCTAGGTAGCCAAGAGAGGGGTGATCTAGTTAAGTATCACTCAGATTGTGCGCGTAAGAGACCGATCCGGGCCGATGAAATGTGTACCAGCCAGCGCGAGGCACCAGAGGGCGACATGAAAGAGAGTTCGAGGAAGAAGCGCGCTAAGGAGCGGAATGCGGTGGCTAATGTAGCGCAGCCAAAGACGGCAAAAGACGCAAAAAGCCAGGGCGCAAGGAAAAGAAAGGTGCGCTCGTCGTTGATGATGTTGACGCATCAAAGACGCTCGAGCCACAGGTCAAAAAGAGACCGAGAAGCATGTTCTGCACCGACGTGGACAAAGGGCACGGGGCAGTTATGTTCCTTGTCGGTCTGTCATTCTTTTCGGAGTTCAGCGTGTAGTACAAAGAAGCGCAAGGTGGCAGGACGAGACGAGGTGATAAGGAGTCGCAACGCGGTCAGTCGAGTTAGTGAAGAAAGCATGGCGCCAGGACACAAATTGGCAAGAGACTGTAACATCTTGGAGGAGCTGATAGTGAGTCAGCCCTTTTGTTGTTCCTGGGTAGCCAGAATAGCTTTCGAACCGCGACCATCTCGAGTAAGGCTCAAAGTATGAGTCAGTTGTAAACGTTTGCAACATGAGGCCAAGAGAGCTTCCGTAGAAGTGAAACGTGGTGTTTTTTTTTTATTATTTGAAAATTTCGCGATTTGAGACAGTTTCTTTCAATAAGTAAGGTATGAGCTTTATGTTTTGTTTGAGAAGCTCGGAGGTTTGAAAGATTTGTTTTATGTAAACCTGTAGTCTGGCGAGTTGTTAGCTAATGAGTAGATAAGCTTTCTTTTTTGTGTGTGCGAGTAACCTGAGTGTCAAGGTTATTGGTGAGAGGCCTATGGTAACGCGCATGTATTGTTAACATTCTTTTTATAAGTGTATTTCTTTATTTTTTAAGGTTAAGCGCGTAGGTTTTCAGTAAGTGCGTAATTTGCACTGAAAAGCGTTCTTAGTTCCTTTAGCGCGTGTCCCGTGCGGACGGAGGGAAGCAGATTGTTAATGACTGGGTTGCTCGTGTGTGTTGAGAGCAGCCATTTTCTGACTTCTCAATTGACACATTGTGCAGGAGCATTGCATTTGTCGGAGGGATGGTCGTTGGCACTACACTTTGCGCATGTTTCCTTTCCTCTGCATGATTGTGATGCATCTCTGAACCTCTGGCACTTGAAGCACCGCCTCGGTTTCGGTATGTATGGTCAGACGTTGATTTTCAGGTACCCTGCGTCAAGTGAACTTGACACAGTACTGGAGCCAAATGTAAGTATTACGTGTTTTGTGGGGATCTGTAGGTCGTTTCGTTTAAGTGTTACTCCTGGAATCCCTCAAGGAGCTCTTCGTCATTGAGGTTCAAGAAATCTTCTTCTGATATTACTTCTCTACTGGTGTTGAGCGAGCGATGTGGGGAAATTGTGACATTAGTGTCACTGATGCTTTTAAATGCACTGATTTTTTTCAACTTGTTCTTTCTTTGTCAGTTCGAGGAGGAGGTCTCCGCTTGCCATCTTTGATGCTTTATAGCCTGATCCGATCATCTTTGATAGGCATTTGGATACTATGAAAGGTGACAGTTTTCTAATAGTTGTGTTGCCTTCCCTGTGAAGGACATGGAACTTTGGGAGGGTGTCATGGTTTGGTTTTAATAGGAACTGAAATGTTGCTTCGGTGCACCCTCGTTTTTGAGGGTGATCTTGGAGGGAGGGAAAAGCGTTTGCCATGTAAACACTCAAAAATTCGGCGGCGATGGTAGCCACCCACCACCGAGCCCAACTAGGGGACGCTACTAGGTTGGGAATAATACCTGCAGACGCCAGCCATGCATTGCCGCTATAACCTAATATATATATACCCAAGACAGGAGATATTACACACGGTTAACCCTTGCCGCCAGGAAATACGGAAGTAATAAGAAGTGAAGAGAAGACAGGAAAGATGGAAAAGTAGGAGAGAAAGACGAAGATTGGAGAGGAGGACAGGAAAAGGCGACTGCCGATTTCCTCCAGGTGGGTCAGTCTGGAGGTGCAGTCTATGTGAAGTCGAGGCCGAAGAGGTGTGTTGCCTCCGCCGGGGGGCCTTAAAGGTCCAAACACCCAGCATCGGCTGATCCCCCAGGATGCCCCTTTCCCCAGACACGGCTACGCGTGGGAGGGTCCAACCCTCGTGTGCTCGGGTACGTGGTGTCACAACACATCAAAAGCCTGCTGACGCAGACGCCCCTGCGGGGCAGTTGCGAGAAGTGTATCTTGTGACACTCTATGGTGAAACTTTGGTACCAGCTTTGTAGTCCCATGTGACCAGTTGTTGTTTGCAGTCGAGTCGCTGTCGACTCTTGGTAACACTACAAATATATGAATGCCAGTGAGATATGCTTAACACAAGTTCTTTAAGCCCACTGGGGCACTTCGCTAAGGATGTAAGAATCCCATCCAACCATCTCATGCACTGGCAGCCCAGCTTTCTCTTACCTTCCACTTTAGCTCACATTAATATACATTCCATTGAATCGGCAGCCCGCATGACATGACCAAAATAGGAAACCTTTAGATTTCGGACCTTTGCTTCACAGGAAGTTTGGGTTTTATCTCACAGTGACCACAGATTGAGATACATAAGCAGGCTGTTATTAAGTGCACCACCCTTATTGGTTAAAATCACATTCGTTATATCTTGTAGGCATTTGCACTTTTTTCTATGCATATTACGGTGTAGGAAAAATTCATGCCTACAAATGTGCTGCCTTTATGGCAACGAGTATAATGGCAGCACCATGGCATCCATTATTGCATGGTGGCACACATACCTAAGTGCTTTTGTGTGTGCATGAGTTCGCAAGCATGTACCTTGAGTTCTGTGGTCTCCATGTGAGAAAACCTGGAAACTAGTTTGGAGAACATACATACCTCCATTCTGTAGTGAAACGGGAACTCGGCTCTGTAAGGTCTCGCCACCACCCTTCTTTGCATTTTTGCTCTTCCAGGCATGGTACACTTTAAGCCTCCTGTGGAACTCTTCACGACATGCTGCCAGGAGCTCCAGATCTAAAAAGGTTACCCTGTTTGTTTATTATTGACTAAAGGATTAAAAATAAAGCACAAGTAATAGTTATTATTCCCTGACATAGCATAGTAACATGGCATTGTGCAGTCTGCTGGAGATTGCAGACTACAAATAGTCACTACTAGGAGAGCACATATATTTGATTACTGAATGTGCATAGAAATTAACTGGCAAAATGATTTGATTATTATTTCAAATGCTCAACCTCAGAGTAGCGAATATGAACAGCTCAAAAGTAATATCTACTGGTACAGCTTCCCAAGGCCCACATATGTGGCCATGTCACAAATTTCAGAAATGACCCTGCCCAATTTTGCTGTGCTTATTTGCACTAGTTAACGTCTGAAAAGTGATTTCCTCATATAAATATGTAAAATTCAATACACTACAAGCAACGGTTGATTTGTGAACACGAAGATATAGTATCTTGTACTCACCACAGGATGTGTTGATAACATCCCTCAGCTCAGAATACTTCCACTTTGACAAGTCAAACTTGCCCTCTGATTTGGCCCTCACCTGTGACCTGCCAACCAAAGTGACAGGTATAAGACAAGAGCCGGGTGCAAAGAGAAAGCTTGCTAGTGATGCGTACCTGACTGGCAACACTGGAGTTCCCATATCTTCAACTATACTGTTGTTCTCCTGCGCAAGCCGAAGGGCAAGCTCATGGTCCCGTGACTCTTGCTCAATTTGTTGATTCCTGCACGTAGAGGAAGGAGCACATATTTGCGCAACCAAGCTCCCAGCCGAAAGCTCTTCGGGCCACAGAAAAGCAGCCAAGAGGTAAATACTGAATGGCTGCACACACCTAATGTGGTCTTCCTTCTGTTCCAGAAAGAGCTTCTCTTGCAATGCTTGCTGGAAAGAAGATCACAAAGCAAAAAACTTAGGCATGTACCAACAAGCAAGCCTGCATTGACAATATATGGACACCAACACAATTCTTGTTAAAGGAGGGGCAAAAACACTAGTGATTATGCCCCCATCGTGTACTGTTCCCACTGTGCATCACCAGCAAGATGGTAGTTGGATACAAATACCTGTTTTTCAGGCGACATTTACGATTATACATTCAAAACCACATCAGGTAGCAGGGCGTGGCCTTGCAAGGAGATGCTGGCCGTTGCTGTGCTCATGCCCCTGTGCCCTGTGCCATATATTGGGCCTACACTTACTACAGAGTTTAAATTACGTCACTTGCAAAGCTGCTCAGTATCGCTAAGAAGCCTCAGAATGAGGCAGAGCACATCCCCCTCAAACATCTGGGCCCTGTAGGAACACTAAGCCATGTTTGTTTAGCCGGCACCAGACAAAGTGCAAACAAACACCTGATAAAGGATGAATTAAGGAGGCCTGTGGCAGCAGGTGATGCATGTAAGCGCCGATGCCAGCATGCCGTAGTTGTCATGCTGTCATTTCATTGCCTTCATGACATTGTGTGTTCATTCTTTCCTTGCCGTGTCATCGTCAACTCTCCGCTGCTTTTGCTCTATTACTGTCACCGTGTTGTCATATCATCATCACACCATCACATTATTCCATTGTTGTCACACCATTATCGACATCGCATGACCGTACATGGTCATTCCATCATTGTCATTTTGTTGTAGCGACAGTACTGTCATCACGATTCCACCTTCGTCAGTCATCCTTTTGTTGCCATACCATCGTCCACATGCCGTCGTTTTCAACCATTGTCATCATGCTGTCATCACACCAATGTACACTCAAATCTTGTTACTAAGAACACCACACTAAAAAAAATTTCAGATTAACAAAATTTTCAGAAATCCCCAGCTGACTTCTTATGGTCTTAATGTAAAAATATCAGTACTATGAACTTCAGAATGCCAAAAATTTCAGAATAACGATCATTATTTAGTTTCTAAGTCATGTTAAAAATGCCTCAGTACTACAAATACAGTTAAACCTCAATATAACTAACTTCAATATACCAAAATTCTTGATATAATGAAGTACTCAACTTTTAATAACCTCTTGTCCATAGAACACCATGTATTTAGAATCCTAATGTAACGAAGTATGCTCGCATGCGATTTCAATACAACGAAATTTCACTGCTTCCGCAAAGGAATGCCAAGACAATAAATGGAAACTTCCACTGACGCAGATGGTCAGACGATGGAATTACAAGCGACTTCTTGCAAACGCGCCGCTAAACTGCGGCTCGACAAAAGCGACGGCCAAAGTGGCACCGCATCGTGCTCCGTATGAAGCTCCAGTGCGGCGAGGTCCTATCGCATCCCGCACACCCTGCGCTTTAGGTGAGAGTTGAAGTGTGTGAGGGCGAGACAAGAAAGATGGTGGCTTCACAAGTGCTACCTTCCCACACGAGCGAAAAGAAAGAGGGGGAGGGAAGCGACCTCGCGGGCTGCATTTCTGGTGCGCGTCTCGGCTGTGGTCGCGCATGGGTGTAAGTGTGGCTGAGCGCACACGCAGTCGCGCACCTTGCTTTCGAAGTAATCTGCCGCGTATACAAAGAGTGGGCATGTGCCAAGACTTCGTGGCATAATGTAAGCTGTCTTACCGCGCGTTTAGCATTGGAGGTTGCGTAATCTCAGGTTTTGGCAACTCGTTGGAGCAAGAGGCAGACAAAATATTCGCTCCCTGCTATTGGCACTTTTTGTGATAGCGTTGTCCCAGTGCAGGTGACGCTATCAGCTGTGGGGGTGAAGTGCATGCGAAAGCGTGGCTGGCTTCTTTTTTGAAAACAAGCTGCCAGAGCAAAGTTCTGAAGCAGCAAAGAAATTAGAACTAGATTTTCATACAATGCAAACTGATGGACAACCGGCAAAAGTACTGAAGCCAGCACGCTCAACATGGGCCTGTTATATTTTACAAATAAAGCAAATGAAGAAACATGTTACTAAACCCGTGTTTTCCCTGAGATAAGTGGACTTCCATCCAAAATTTTTTTCATAAATTGGAACCAGTGTTCATTTTATTTTTTGAAAATGAGCTTCTGAAAAAAAATTTCCTTATTAAAATAAACTATCTTCTTTCACTTTCATGTAGGAAGACAATACTTTGCATAAATTTCTGTTTTATGCGTCTAGGTGCCTAAATCAGGAAACGCACCAAGACGCATCAAAGTTACAAAATTTTTATGATTTGGGTCATATTTGGAATTTTTTTACATTTCTTTTCATTTGTGGACAGCATAAAAAACACTTAGAACTAATTTACTGTGAACCATATCAAAATGAGCAAAAAAGCTTTTTGACACAACGTTTATAGTTTGCATGTAATTTAGCCATGAAATCAGAAAATATTGTGGTAAGCAATAGGAGGACGCTGGTGCCGTCACCTTCGAGAATATATTTTTTGTCTTGCTGGGAACACTTTCAGGAAATAAACTTTTCGGTTTCACGCTGTATGAATATACAGTCAAACCCGGCTATATCGAACTCGCAAAAAAACGCCTATCAGTTCGATATAGAGCATAATTCGATATAAGCTTGCTAAATAATTGGATGTCATAAAAGCACATCCCATTTATAAAATCACTTTATTGACGAAACTAGCTTAGTTTCGCATAAATTAGCCCTGCATTTTCTTTTGCTTGGGCAATTTCGCTGCCTGCGACGCACGCACTTCCCCACGTTGTCTAAGGAGTCCGAGCAGCTGAGGCCGCAACCTTCCGCATTCGCGCAGAAGCACCGGACTAATGCGAGTGCACCAATCACTTGGGAGGATGTGGGCAAAGGACCGTAGTTGCTTTCCTCAACGTACCTACTTTCATTTGTGCTCGGTACGATGTCGGCGATGTAGTTAGTCTTCGTTTCGGGATCTACCGTCGTCGCGACACCATCATCTGCACTCACAAACTCGTCCACCGTTGATTCGAATGTCCCGGAAATTTTGACAGCTCGCTCCAAACTTCGGCAACACCGGCAACGGCTTCGTCGCATTCATCAGAATTTACAGTCATCACCGAGCACGCGGAAACCGGCACGTATGAAGAACGCCTCGTACACGGCCGTGCGTACGCGTCGGGCGCAATGGGCAACGGGTTGCGAGTCTGGCCACTTTAGCCCTAATCGTGCTGAGAGTGCTCCTCGGAATCTTGCACGCTGCGGGGATATCGCGTTCGACGCGATTTATGATTTCGATCTTCACGACGAAAGGCGAATTCTGCCGCTTCATCACGGCCACACTGCGGGAGAAGGCCCACAAGGCGCAAACACGATAAACCAGAGAAGCAGCCAGATAACTCGCACTTTCGCCATCTTGCAGGAAGAGCGCACAAGAGCCTCTGATTGGCTGTCTGAGCAAGCGCTGTCGGCGGGCCAGGATCATTTTTTGCTGGGGAGTGTCGATAGTGATCTAAAGAAAGGAAGGACGCTTGTTTCTGCAACCCGTGAGGGAGCACGGCGAAGCGTCGTCAGGGGAAAGGGAGTGGGAAGTGAAAGATGATAGAGAAAGAGGGAGGATAATAGACTTCACTATGCGCGTCAGTGGGAGTGTCGACGGCTCGCCCGAACAGCCCGAGGCAGCGCGGTCACGGTAGGGAGAGCGGTTGGATGGAGCCGCGCCGCCGGGTTTCCCCGCCACCGCGAGGGAAAGCCAACTTCTGGGGGCACTTTTCCGCCGCTTGACGTTCGATATATCGGGAGTCACTGCAATATTTGTTCGATGTAAGCGTAATTTTTGCTATATATACTCATTGTAACTATACCGTGACCAGAAATTGTTCGATATATAGAATAATTCGATGTAAACGGGTTCGATATAGTCGGGTTCGACTGTACCAACATAACATAAAAAAATAGACAAGACAAAAATATCAAGCAAACATGCATGTTTGATCTCTCGTGGAATCACCCTCCAGCGTAGTTACTCCAGTGCAGCCATATGATGGTCATCATGTTTGTTCATCATGAGACGGCTCCATTGTTCTTGGGTGTTCTGTGCAGCCACACGTGACGGCATTGCACTTGCATAAGCTCTTTCGAACGAAGTAGTAAGAGATCAAACCCAGCAAACCAGTGCTTCCCCCATTACACGAAGGAAGTGTTTGGTGTCACCCTAAACATTACATAGTGAGTGCCCACAATGCAATGTGGCAGTGTCATCAACAACGTGTTCACCAGAGGGGTCGATCTAGCCACTTGCAAGTACATCTTGCACTTCAGTATGCATAGACCTATATATAATGAATAACATCCCTGTGGCTGAAGAAGCATCAAAGAAAGTACTTAACTCTTTCCCTACCATGAGGAAAATAGGCGTTTTCGGTATGTTGCGACAGAACTTTTTTTCTGACGGAACTACTACGCTGAATATTTTATGTAACACATAACCAAAAAGCAGAATCAATGCATTTTTCACGCATAAATGTTTTATTAACTGAGATATATGTCAAAGATTGTGGTATAACATTGAACAAAGTTTGTAAAGTCCCGCTTGTATCTACTAAGAAATGTTAAAAAAAATATGAGATATCCAAATGTAACGCTGTCTAACAGGCACTATCTCCGAAAAAAAAGAACCCTTAATTTTTCATTGAACAGGTATTCCACTACAAAAATTTAACTGCAAGCACTACAGCTGGGCATGCCGGGCTGGTTTGTATCAGCGTCACTCTCAGCGTCTAAGGCGCAGACGCAGCAGAGTCACGAGACTTGCGATCTCTTGAAGCGCGCGCGACACTCCCAGAGGCAGCCATTTTTGCTTCTTGCTTTGACGAGCGCGAAATTTTGGAGCGTGCTCAAAAATCACTGCCTCTAGGAAAAAAATTGAACTGCTTCGAAAACAAAAATATAGTTCTACTTCACGTCCGATGGTGGAGCATGCATGAGCAGCGCGGTAGGTCTCGAAAGCAGTGTTTCAAACATTCGATAGCGGCTAGCCATTCTTGCTTCCTACTTTCATGATCACAAAACTCCAGAGCCCGTTCAAAAATCACTGCTTTGCCGGAAAAGGGCAAACTGCTTAGAAAATAAAGACATAGTTCTCCTCCTTCACGTCCTATAGCGCAGTGTGTCCATGAGTGGGGTGGAAGGTCTCTAAAGCGGCCTCTCAAACCCTTGTTAGCTGGCTAACAATGCACAATGGACACAGTACGAAAAGAGTTAAGAACAGCACTTAATAAATAAATAGTTTCCCCACAGATTTGTGTCATCTTTACTTTACAGAAATGCTTAGTTTTTTTTTCTGCCTTAATTTCTATTGACTTTTTTTGCTAGGGAAGTAACCTCTTACCACCCATTATTTTCATTGTACATGTTATGGATCTGTGAAAGAGCCAGAAGATTACTGATACAGTTTGAATACCACTTGCACCGAAGTTACAGAGATGCTCGTGCAGCTGAATAGCCAGTGAGAGAAACACTGTGTAGCACTGTCGGACACCATGACGGCATGAAATTTGACAGCTTGTAGGCCGCTCTGTCTGCACAAGACATTTTGTCTGCATGCCAAAAAAATATATACACTGGAACCCTGTTCATACGTTTTTCACCGGACCGAGGAAAAAAAAACGTAACAGCCGGGAAAACGCAACAGTGAGGAAAGCTCCGAAAATGAATGAAAAAAGTGCAGCTTCAACTATAGACAATTTATTTCCACAGAGTGCGCTTAGAACTTTAAAAAGTTTAGAATGGTGGCTTGCCGTTTCTTTCGCTCGCTAGAAATCAGCACACGTTTCTCAATAGCCTGGAAGGCCGCATTGCTGTCAGCGTCGCTGTGAGGTGCGACGTACCTGCGGAGGTCCAGAGCCGCGACGACTTTTCCAAAGCTAGGATTTGGTAACTCCCCGGCATCATGCGGCTCGTGCTCCTCGTCGTCACCACGCCACGGCAATGGCAACGGACGAAGGAATATCCGCAGGAAATTTTGCCCTCTTTGGCGTAATCATGCTAACGTGCTAACAATTGTTTAGTATTGCTGCGCAGCGTGTGCGCGTCCGAGCAGCCCGGTTGCGCGCAGCGCGGCGTGGTTTCGCGAGAAATGTAAACAAGAGAGGAGAGCTGACCCGATAGGCGGAGCAACGCCATGAGCAATGCCAACATCCGGCTTCCCTTTAGCTATAGCTTCACAAAGCGTGATGTGAGGGCCTCTCCCGAGTTTCCTTCCTCCGTGAGTCGACCCGTCCAGCAAACAATGCAGTGACCGTAATCACAGTGATGATAGTGAGAGCAATTTTCACGAATGGCCATCTAGTGGCGACCTCGTAGTGGCGTGCGGCTTCTTGCAGCCAGTTCCATAGCCAAGCCCGGCCAAGCCCGGTCAAAACTCGTCAAAAGCCAAAATGGCGGTTGGAGCGCGTTGCCTACTTTAGCCCAGGCGGGCTCGGCTTGCGACGCATCATGCGGGAACGTTTTCACAGCTACGACGTAACAGCGGGGTTCCTTATACATTGGATCTTATGGAAGCTGTGCCAGGACCGGATGAAAACGACGTAGCAGCCGGGAAAATGCAGCAGTGAGGAACGTAACAGCGGGGTTCTACTGTATATATATCAAATAAATAAAAGAGAATTCAGAAGCAACAATGTGTGTGGTGTGCTTTAGTGCACTAAGTGATTCGTGAAAAGAGATGCCTTTACTTATGAATAGTGAGCACCTAGGAAAAAAACAACGAATCTAAGAATTTACGTCATGCAAGTTTCTTTCTGACTGCTGCATGCAAACCTAACACATCATCCATCCGAACATATTGGATAACATTATTCAAACATGTTGGAGCTTCACACTTCTTCATCACCTACGGTTGAACACCTTCATAACGAAGTGCTTGGGGCCTCCAAATAATTCATTATACAAGTCGTGTCGTTGTAAAGGTCATGCACAGCACCGCTCGCAATAGACCCGGGACAAAATTATTCTTTCCTTATACAGGTCCTTTTGTTGTAGAGGTGCTTGACTGCACACCGCATTCACCCGAATCTAAAGCTTTTTTTCTGAGAAAAATGGGTTCGAAAATTGCCTGCACGTTACTATCAGATACAAAACCAAAACCGTATTCGTGGTATTGACCACAGCCTACCGTCAGAGACGTCAGATGCAGCGTGACTGCCATTATAAAATGCCGACAGAGTATAATTTTGTGAAAGTTTGTGTGTTTCAGTTGACTCTGTGCTCGAGTGGTATCTCTCGCCAGTAACTTTCGGAGATACCACAACTATTGCGAGATTTCGCGTGACTTGGCACCAGATGTGCTGGCGTAATTGGTGCTGTGCCAAGCTCACTATCTGTGTACAGTGCCAGGAATACTGTTGGATATGGTCCTTTGCCCACATCCTCCGAAGTGATTGGTGCACTCGCACTAGTCCAGTGCTTCTGTGCAAATGCGGAAGGTTGCGGCCTCAGCTGCTCCGACTCCTTAGACAATGTGGGGAAGTGCGTGCGTCGCAGGCAGTGAAATTGCCCAAGCAGAAGAAAATGCAGGACTATTTCATGCGAAACTAAGAGCTGGTTTCATCAATAAAGTGATTTTATAAATGGTACGTCCTTTTATGACGTCCAATTATTTAGCAGGCTTATATCAAATCATGCTCTATATCGAAATGATAGGCGTATTTTTGCTAGTTCGATATAGCCGGGTTCGACTGTAGTAGCATCTCTAAAAATGATTGCTTGAGAACGCAGATCCCTGTAGCATGGTATCTGTGGCCAACGAAGAGCAAATGGTGAGAATGACGTGTCGTCTTCATTATAAAAGTTCATTAAAGAAAATGTTTCTCTTCTGTAAAGGTATATTCAGCACATCTCCTTTCTTCTGGTAACGAATGTGGGGACATGGCATAGTATCTTTATTTTAAAAGTCGGCCGCGTCTTACATTCAGGTGCATCTTACATTCAGACACACTTTTGTTTTATTACTTTAATCAAGGCCCGCAAGAACTGGATTCACGTTGGATTAGGGGGCACATTAGAATTGGGTAAATACGGTATGTGTGTATGGTCAAACACCATGTTTAGAAAAGCTAACTCATGAGTAAAAAAAAAATGAATACAGAGTAAAGAAGAGAAGGAAGAAATAGTGGGGGCAAGATGAGATTGAATGACCAGAGCTGAATCAAGAACAAGGTTTTAAAGGAAACTGAGGCAAGGACCCAGCACCACTTTGGGTTAGCAGCACACACTGTTTCTTGCAGTGCCATGGGAATGCTATTGTCAAGGGCAACTAGACTTCAGGTGGTCAATTAGGGTGTCTGAAAATTTTTAGTTTTCTAATATGTGAATGCTTTGATTAGCTATGTACTGATGCTGGCTACAGTGACAATGATGGCAACCACATCGCAAAAATTGAAGAAATCATACATATTTGGTGGCAAATGAGCAAGGTTTTATGAAATGTAGAAGGTGCGATGCTGGCACATGTTCACAGTATGGCACACCCATGTCATATAGAAATATTCGCACAGCACAGATGCAGTGACTTGCATGCCCCACTCATGCATGAGCATGTCATTAGGAAACATGTGACCATGGCATTTTGTTTGGTTGCATGAAGGCAGCACCACTTTTCAACAAAGCCTGCTCGCAGACTGTAAAAGCAGGTCTGGACACACAACATCTGTAATGACAGCAAAACAGAATGACACATTCCAGATGTTTCTCAATATATTTGGGTAAGTGTTTCAAACCTTGCTTCATGATACAAGACTAGGCAACACCCAACAATGACCAGTCACCTTGGTAGAACCGTCTCTGTGAAGAAGTAGCTTTGCATATTTGCCCCTGAATGTGTGAAGTCTGAGCAAGCAGTCATTGAACTGCAACAGCTCAAGTGGGCTGCAGTTCTGTGCACCACAGTGAATGAAACAACTGGCATTCATAATTTTCTAATTTTTGATTAGGCACTGAATCCTTTTCTCATTTTCAAGGTTGCCCACAATGTGTCCTAGAGACATTTGCGTGGTAAAAGACAATGACAACATTGCTTCTTTTTGCAAGTGAGAAACTGTACTATAGGACACTGCTGTCATATCTTTATTCCATAAGTTAGTGTGAATATTCAATGTTTAATTTGACTGACAATAATGCCATTCGGCTTAGGTGGTGTCCAAAACACGGTGGCCATGTTTGCTATGGTGACCATGGTGTCCAGTACCCAAGCATTGAGAGTGCTTACAAAGTGCTTACCGCTACTTTGGCATCTTCTAGCTGCTTTGACTTCTCCTCAGCCTTGCGGGCAGCTTCCATCTGAATTTTTCTAAACAGACAAAAACAAAATTAATTGCAGAGAAGTGTCAATGATAATGCTGTAAGCACCAGCCGCCTAGTAAACTCTTCATAGTACACTCAATGACCAATTTTTTTGGACATGCCTAATAATTCGGATGCCTTCGTGGCACTGCCACGTACCCCATAGAGCCAATGTATAAGGACGTCTGAAATTTCAGACACAAACCCTTTGCCGTTTGACCTTTCTTATTATTTGCTGTGGCCGTAGGTTCAAAACGGCATTAATCAAAGCCACCACTGCTGCCATTTTCATAACCTCGCAGCCTCAAACCAGCATTTTCTTATGCCGATCTGTTGGCAGCTGTAGCCAGCCGTAACCACGGCGTCCACTGTAGCCATTCATGTTTGGTCACATGGTGTCTGGTACATGATCATTTTGTACTGTCACATGCTCTGCAACATTAGGCCTAGCTGCTTCAACATTCGCTACGAAGCTTCCTCTGTTCGGTGCCGTGTGTTTCATTGAAAGGATTTGCCACAGTCAGCAATGAGATGATGCTGACACCACCTTCGTTATCCTCGCCGACAGCTGCGAAGCACGGAAAGCACAACAAGACTAAAAAATTGTGCCTAATGCTGGTTCCCAAAAATCAGATTCGTCGCAATACAGCGGTGTTACGCGATCAAGCATATGCAATGTACTGTGATAAAGCAAACTGAGAATGGGAGGGGGCCACTGTCGCCGGATATAGTATATCTTTCTTAAACACACACGTACCCACCACCTCCTGTCACAGTACTAGCACAAGACACCTATGAAGTGCACTAGGAGACTTTCAGAGCTGTTTTGGAAGTGGACATAGAAATTTGTGCCCTTCAGGGCAGTAAAAAGCATACACTTGGTTTTCGGACTGCCTAATTTTTCACATGTTCTTGTGGTCCCTCAGGTGCCCGTAAAATCTGACATTGACCGTATTCTTTCCCAAATAATGGTTTACTCATAACCATGCATGCACAGCGAAAAGGTAAAAGAGCAATCTGCACAATCAGTGCCATGGTTATTCATTTGCTGGCTCTGTCAGGCTGGCAATGAAATGAAAGTGAAAATGTATATATTGTAGGTCAAAATCAATTGCCCACCTCAAGTTCGAGAATAACTGGATAATAATGAAAGGGCAGAAAAACAAAATGATGAGAAAGACAGAAAGGATATACTTTTCTGTCATGGTACGAGAGCTGGGTGTCGAAACGATGCAGTTCAAGCTCAACGAAACATGGAAGGCAACAGCACATTTAGCCCCCTCTTGAGACCTCCGCAGAGCCTCCACCTCCAAACGCCTTTTCAACGCTTAATCAGTGTATGCCCCCACCTCTGCCTGTTCTCCTCTTCCTCCCTTTTCAGTCGTTCCTCTTCCTCCCTGCGTTTGCGTGCATGCTCCATTTCCTGCTGCACACGGCGCATGTGCTCTTGTTCTTCGGCCACCTTCTGCAGCTGGATGCGCTGGTTCAGTGCATTCATCAGCTGCGTAGCTGCAGTGATCAATGCATTCTGCTCCTTCTCCATGTCCTCCGTGTATAGGTAGCCATCCTGCAATCAGCAAACCCATTTACTACTTTTCATTGGTACAGTGTCGTGTCCAAGACAGCCAGTGACTTCAGTCAGTTTTATCAAGTGCTGCCAAATATAGGCATTTAAGGGGAAAGAAGGCAGTTTTTACGTTGCATAATGAATGCACACCTCCTTTAACCAAAAGATGCAGATTTGTTTTATCTTTGTCAATTTCAGACTTGCATGCACACATGTCTTGCCTGAGGGAATGGAGGGGAAGGCCACGATGCTGTAAGTTAACAGAGCTATTTACAAAAATATAGTGACGCAGAAACCCCTACAGTAATAGCCCAATCTGGCAGCAGAGTATCATTCAAATAAGAAATACCTATGCGATTACTCCATACAAATCTCAAATCATAAAGAAAGAATAGAGAGCAGAGTGACAGTATAACTAATGTGCATGATTCTCATTACAAACTTCACTATAACGAACTTCAATAGAGTGAAACCTCGTTATCATGAACACCACATTAACAAACTTTTCAGATTAATGAACTTTTCAGAAATCCCCTGCTGGCTTATTATAGTTTCAATGTAAAAATATTTCAGTACTACGAACTTCATAAAACCGTACTTTTCAGAATAACGCGCATTATTCAGTTTCCCTATGATGTTAATGCCTCCGCACTACGAACTAATATTCCGAAATGTCGGGATTCTTACATTTCCATGTATCCTTTATGGCAGCCGAAACAGTAGGCTAGCAGACCATAAGGCGCAGAGAGCGGACGTCAGGGCACATGGGTTTCGTATGGGTTCGGAAAACCTTAGACTGTGCCCAGGAAAAAAAATACTGCGGGCGAGCGGAGGAGACGACACATCAGGTTACGCGAGTGCATGCTCTATCCAGAAAAGTGTCGCCTAGCAATGGCAGTGCGTCTCTTCCTTCTTTCACCCTTCTTTCTGCAGCCGTACTAGCTACACCTGCAGTGAGACGTAACCTCTGTACACATGGTGATGCCACACAGTCATACTTTGCACTTTCCAGATGGTGTCGTTTGCATGCGCTTGCACTTTGACAAAGTTCAGGTGTCTGCCTCGAGCGAGACAGTTGCAGTGTCCATGGCAAGAAATGTGAAAAACAAACAAAAAACAAACATTGCACTTTGAAGGTGAACATGAAGCTACCTTTTTGTTTGTAGTTTTCTCGGCATCAGCGTCGGTATTGCAAACATCACTCGTATTGTACGGTGCTTTGGTGGTGCGTGGTGACAGAATCTATGCAAAACAGTAACAGCATGTGCCGAGAGCCAGCAGCGATGTTTTCATGGATAGCTCATATAGTGACAACTTATGAACTGGTGGGTTGATGGGTGGAATGGTTAATTTTGGGGCTTTCACTATAATGATCTTTCAGAATAACAACCAATTTACTGCGGTCCCCTGAAGTCCATTATACCGAGATTTCACTGTAGCACTGTTGTCAATATAACAAAGTACTTAACTACAGTGAACTCTCGTTATGACAAACTCTGTTAAGCTGAATTCTCGCATATAACGAACAACATGGGAAAGTTTCTTTGGTTTTCCATAGATCCAATGTCAAAAAAATCTGCTTAAGATAAACTGCCTCAGACATGCTCTTTGATTAAGACGAACATTTGAAGTGACCACTACCGATTATGGAGGCTAGGGTGCCTCAATGCACCGCGCCCGGGGGTGCGCACATCAAGGCACCCTACTGGAGGCCTGCAGGGAACATCGCCCATGGAAAGAGGCGAAAACAAGAGCATGAAAAAAATTAAGCAGTGATGTTTCACCTCGTGAATGCGGGTGACACGCAAGCGTATGGGTGCTACAGTGCACGCGAAGCTATCGACCCGCAGTGTGCCTAGACTGTCCGCATCGCAGATCATATTCGAGACAGTGTTTGCATGGCTGCGCCATACACAGAAGCCGCTGGAGTAGAACACCCACTAGTAAACATTCACTTAGGCTACTAACTAAATTACCAAGCATGGCGTCAGCGCGCATAGGCAAACATGAACACATCACACTCAATGACTGCGGACGCTGGCTGTCACAATGCTGGCGTGAGGCATTGTGGCAGCAGCAGTGAGTGAAGTGACCTTTGCGTTGTCTATCGTTTCTACACAAACTGAGTGGCGAGAACACACTGCACGCAAAACTACGAGCCATCGGCCCACCTAGACTGGACCCCCAAAGCAGATCGCATTCAAGATATAAAGCCTGCGTGACCGCACATGGCCAAATGACAACACCCCCTCCCTCCCCAGTGCCATGCGCACGACAGAAGACGGTGCGCTTCTCCATTTGCATATGCGGGATTGTGCTGCCATCATCAGCTCACCGTTGTACGCTTTCCCTCACACACACACGGCTAATCCCTGACCAAGAAAGCGTGCTGCCATACCCTACGTTCCAGGGACAAGCGAAACCTTCTCTCGCATTCTGTGCAGTTATGACGTTGAGGTGGCGGATGTGCCTGTGTGTAAGCTGAGGCAAGCACCCGTGGGCGGTAAGGACAGGCTTCTGAGCGAGTCGTTTCCCGGCATAGTCTATAAGATAGCCTGCGCAGATTGCGACATCGCATACATCGGTGAATCGGGCAACTTCAAACAGAGTCTGAGGCAGCATAAGAAAGATGTCGAAAAGAAACGTACAGTTTCGAATGCCTTTGCCAAGCACACGTATGCAACGGGCCACAAGATTGACTGGGATCGCTCGAGAGTTATCGATCAAAAAAGAAACCTAAAATCGCAGCTGTATCTGGAATCGCTGGAGATACAAAAAACATGTCACACGCACAATCGAAATGAGGAAACCCTCCCCCCATCATACACGTGCTGCTTACATCACGTTCTGAAGTATACATAAGCTTCTGTGGACTTTCCTTCATCCCATTGTGAACAAGGCTTCCATAGGGAAGCCGAAACGTCTAGATTTAATAAATATTTAGTACTTTTTTTGGTCGGTGTCCGTCGTTTTATTGCTTCACACACACGGTGTACGGCACGCAAGGCCGATGCTATCACGAGACGAACCCGGTAAGTCCATATCGCAAACAAAACCTCTAGCAACTGCCAGAGGAGGCCAATCCAGCGCACCTCTGCCTACCTTCCTCCTTCGCGACGCTTTGCCTCATTTCTCATTCGCCACTATGCTCAACGTTGCCTAGACTTTCCTCTAAGTGGCATTGCTTTGCCGCGCACTCAACACGCTCCGTTGTTATTTCGCTAGCTTGGAGCCTGCACTGATGACCTGCGAGGTGTCAGATGCCTTCTTTAATGGTGTATCCACACGACGGACGGCTCCGCGCAAATCTGTGCCGCGGACGCTTATTCCGCCGCCCGTCCGGCTGCGAAGCGCATCCAGACGACGGACGGACTGAGTAGACGACCGCGCCGGAAAAATAAAGATGGCGGCTACGCCCGAAGCGAGTGCCGTCCGCCTCGAACCTGTCAAGTCGTCGTCGTCCACTGTGTGGCCCGTAGCTTGCAAACTGAGGATTGTGTTTGATTTAAATTTGTGTCCAGAAGCTTCGACAGCAATGTATTCGTGATGAGTGGACACCGTTTCCGAAAGCGGTACTCAGATTCTCGGCGTGTAGGCTTAGAGTGGCTGTATTGGCTGAACGTGGCCTCGAAGATGTTGCGGCGGCCCGGGCGGATCTCAGTGGCCGTAAGTTAATATAATTGCTTTTTACTCACTCTAGATGGCGCCATCGGTGCAACAAATAATTTGTCATAGGTGTTTTCACTCTGAATGAAAATGGAGATCGAAAGGAAACGACGGTTGGCCGCAATGGCTGTTGTTTTGTCCGAATTGGACACGAATGGTGTCAGCAGCGATGAAGCTGTTTCAGAAAGATCCCAAAGCCGCGCTTGTTGCCAGACTGTAGAGCATGCTAGGCTAAATCTGCAGCATTCGACCCCCAAAATCCGGATGCGAAAAATAGCTCGACATTTTCCGTCCGTGGGGGTCGCGGATGACGCGCGGACGGCACAAATCCATGACGCGTAGTCACGTGATGCGCAGTCCGTCGCGAAAAAGACTGATTTCGTCCGTCGTGTGGATCCACCATAACTAGGGGACTTTTTTCAGCAACACCAAGGCACAGAAGAACTTTTAAGGTCATTAGGTGAGATGGCATTGTTTCTGGCGGCTTGCGATTTACAAAGAAGTGTCAAACATCCATCACGGATTGGGTGAAACCAAGCAAGAGTACCACTTGAAAACAGTTTTCTATTAAGCTCAGCTAAATAAATGCTTTTCATGTTATTTTCCATCATTTTAAGTCTACTTCGTTTACCATTTGAAGGAAGATATTTCAATGCATCTGGTCATGTGGCAAATTATCCTTCTGATAAGACGAACTACTGATACCAAATTTTCATGGTCCCTTCGAGGGAGTCTACTGCATTTATAACTTTTTGTCCATAGAACATTATGTATTTAAGACCTCAATATAATGAAGGATTTCAATATATTGAAATTTCACTGGCGCAACAAAGGAACGCCAAGGCAATAAGTGGAAAGTTAGCAGAGGCAGATGGTCAAATCATTGAACTACAAGCAGCTGCTTATGAATGCACCTCTCAAATCGCATGCAGTGGCACCAGGAGCTACTGCCAAGGAGCAGTGTCATGTTCTGTATAAAGTACAAGTGTGATAAGATCCCATCGTGCCCCACGCACACACAGTATTGACATGTGTACTTGTTTGTCTTTATAGGGTGACACGTTTCACCACCTAAGAAATGTTATCGCACAGTGCAGGACACGCCTGCATGTATCGGAAGTTTCTGGAATGTTATCGATGCTTCCATCCGCTGTCTGTGACCGAACCTTGTGTAATCTGATCGCATGTGTGAGCGACGCGAATAATGTAGAACTTTATGGAAGGCACGTGGGTAAAAAAATTATGGGGTTTTACGTGCCAAAACCACTTTCTGATTATGAGGCACGCCGTAGTGGGGGACTCCGGAAATTTCGACCACCTGGGGTTCTTTAACGTGCACCTAAATCTAAGTACACGGGTGTTTTCGCATTTCGCCCCCATCGAAATGCGGCCGCCGTGGCCGGGATTCGATCCCGCGACCTCGTGCAAGGCACGTGGGTACCACCGATTACTCTGGAACATTCGACAACTGATCTATAAAAGCCAACGCGCTTGACCTGCTGATGAGATTTTCGACGATCGCCAACTGCGTTCGCCACTGTCGCCGTTCTTTGTGTGTAGCCTGATTTTGAGGGCACAAGTTTGCCCAATAAAACAGGCTACACTCAAAGAACGGTGACAGCGGCGAACACAGTCGGCGATCATCGAAAATCTCATCAGAGGGTCAAGCGTGGCGGCTTTTATACATCACTCGTCGATTTTCCAGAGTAATCACTGGGACCTGCGTGCCTTCCACAAAGTTCTACATTATTCGAGTCGCGTACACATGCGATCAGATTACACAAGGTTCGGTCACAGACAGCGGATGGAAGCATTGATTACATTCCAGGAACTTCCGATACATGCAGGCACGTCCTGCGCTGTGCGATAACATTTGCTAGGCGGTGAAATGTGTTGCCCGATAAAGACAAACAAGTACACGTGTCAGTATGCTGAAAGTTTGCAAAGGCGAGCCAAGAAGGACGATGACTTGACAAGCGCTGCTTTTCCACAGGGCAAGAGGAAATAAAGGGCAGAAGGGAATCGAGCTTGTGGTACCATGATTGAGTGTGCGCAGGGATGGTTGGTGCGAGTCTCCTTTCTTAGCACGAACGTGGCTGCACATGGCTGTCAGCGCTGAGCACATGTGCAGCTGCGTGCCCTTTTTCTGATATCATCTGCCGCGTGTACGAACAGTAATTGTCTTCAGTACTGGAGGTTATGTAAATTCGAGTTTCGGAGATGCATTGAAGCGAGAGGCAGACGAGGCATTCGCTCCCCGCTGCCCTTACTTTTCATGAAGGCGTCATATCACTGTGGGCGAGAAATGGGGGAAAGGAGAACACGAAAGTACGGCTGGCTTCACTTCGTACTGCCAATGTGAACATACCGTCGACACAGCATGAGACCGCATCTTTCATCGCCGACTCGTATTCAACAAAATGCATTTCTTTTCTTATGAAAATTTGCCTTTTCTGATTGCCTGATAATTAAGAAAATCTTGTGGCCCCCTCAATGTAAGAAAGATCTATAGGCAAATGTACTTACTTGCTTGAAATTTTGAATTTCCATCGTAACAAAATTTAAATAGAACGAAGCAAATTGTCAACTTTAGTTACGTTGTTATATTGTGGTTTAACTGTATAACTGCAGAAAACTGCTGCATTTTTCACTGCTTTCTGCTGAATCATACACCAAGTAGATGCGCCCCGATTTACAGAAAGTTAATAAAAATAAGACCCACTGTGCAGTATTATCCTAAGCTATTTCACACCTCAGTTTCCTTGCAATCCGCCTTTTTAATTTTCCCGTGCTGCCTTCTGGCGCACTCTGCTGGAAACGTTTTGAAAGGGTGCTGGGCGTTTCGCCTGTTCATTTGTGTATTTAAACCCATGTTGAATGCGCATCGGCTATGTGTTTCATGGATCACAATTTATTGTTAATGACGTCTCCGGGGCAGCATGTCATTCCTAAAAGCCATGTAGCACTCACAGACTACTTGGGGAGAAGGTCTGAGCGCGCTTTTGTGCTAACACTGAGGCCGATAAAGGCATGCCCAGTTCCGTGTGTGACGCGGCTGCTGATATCTGGACTTGCAGCTCGCTTTTTGTATTTGTTTTACACATTCTTTAGTGATTTTGAACATTCAAGCGCATTCAAGCGCAGCCTTCCGCGTCGGATTTACCAAAGTGGGGCATTTGTTTACACAGACATCTGCAGCCACAGATCATGGTTAGTTTCAAATACTGGGAAAACAGGACATTGCTAATGTGACATGACCTTAGAATGTAGCAACACATATACCGTATTTACTCGAATCTTGCGTGCATTTTTCTTTCGATAAAACGGGCCCAAAATTGCATGCGCATTAGAAGCGAGTATGACTCTAAATCGCATTACCATATTGCCATCGGCATTTCAAAATGGCCACCTCGTACGCGCATCGAGCCTAGCTGCTATAGGCCGTGGCTTAGGTTAGTCCACCATCCGTCTTCCTGTTTTCTGCGTTTGCTCTATCAGCGTGGAAGTGCCGAGTAGATCACGATGCCACAATTAAAAGGAAAGTGATCACGTGTGTGAAGACGGACGTAAATCGGGCGCATTACAAGCGTTCGGAGTTTCCTAAAGCGTCTGCGACTGGTGCAAACACGAGAGGTGTTCTACTCCGATGGCTGTGCAGCCCCTATCTTGAAAGCGATTTGCAATGGCAACAAGCCTACACATCTAGGCATACTGTGCTGTGTTCTCGTTGCTTAGTTCGTGTTGAAGCGAGAGGCTGCACAAAGGTCAATTCGCTCGCTCCTGCTGTCGCACTTCATCACGCCAGCATTTTGATAAAAAGTTTCCATGGTCCCAGAGTGAGACGTGTTTATGTTTGTGCGTGCATGGCACCATGCTTGTTAATTTAGTTCGTAAGTGAATGTTTAAAAGTTCATACGGCCGATAAAACTACTAACCTTACTTTTCGTATAGCTGTCTACTAATTTGCTATTGACATCGATGCTTCACCTTTGAGCGAAACTTTAGTGCAACTGGAGCAATCTTTGTTTTTTCAAATGAGCGAAAGTTGTATTTCTGTGTCAAAGAATGAGTTGTGCCATACTGTAAAGCACTTTTTCTTTCTTTAAGGTCACGACAACAGTGCACATTACAATCGAGGGAGCATTAGAATCGAGTAAATACGGTATATCTGCACATGTGAGCCGTGTTGTTCCACCTTCAAACGTGCCAATACAAGTGGCCGAACCACATAAACAATGGCCACTGTGAACCAGACATACATATACAGTTAAACCTCAATATAAACTTCAATATAACAAAATTCTATGTATAACGAATATCATAACAAGCCAACAAACACTGACACCAAGGACAACATAGGGGAAATTACTTGTGTTTAATAAACGAAATACAGAAATGATAAATTAATGGAAATGAAAGTGGATGAAAAACAACTTGCTGCAGGTGGGGAAAGATCCCACAACCTTCGCGTGGGATCGTTTCCCACCTGCTGCAGTTCCCAATCTTCACCCTGTTCACCGCTTCATGCCTTTTCACTGGACCCCTTGGCTAGTTTTTCTTGTCAACATTTTACGAAATTGCGTATTAAATGACAAAAAATGACAATTTATTGACAATGAAATTTAGTGTTTAGCTGCACTTCTGCCGCGGCCCAATAGTTCACTGTAGCCAGGTATCTGCATAGCCATAGCCACGCCATAGCCTTCGCCAGTTGCCATTTTGGTCAAACAGAGTCCGACTTGCCACATACAATTTGTGACACATGATACGAATGAGCGAGTGGCATGTAGCTCTGCCCAGAACTGGAGCCCCTGCATGGGCACTTGGAATGACGTCGCAAATAAAGTGAAAACAAACATGTTTGCACAGATCTCTCATTTTAAACAAAAGATGCCAATATAAGCACGACTATGTGAGTAGCACAGGCGTGTTTCAGCAAGGTCACGTTCGTAGTGTCAGCTCCATTGACAACAGCCGATGACTAGGTGCTGGCAGAATTAGCTCACTGGGTCGTCGAATTGGAGACCAGTGGCGCTTGCGACCTGACCGCATCCAGCTCATAATAAAGTGCCTATGTTGGTCAGCCCAATGTGTACACTATTATGTTGAGCTTATATGGCAATACATTTGATTTTATCGAGGCCGACAGAAGCGAACGAGCAAACCAGGCGAGCCTGCGATCGCTGGGAGATGGTATAGGCTTAGTACACTGGCTGCTAAATCCAGGGCCGACAGCCCTTGAATTTCAGTCTGCGACCGAGCAAGGGCCCCCCCTGTAAACAATACGGGGTGCGCTTGCTCGGGATTTTATGGTAGTATGGTGTTCTCATCAGAAAACACACAGCCAGCATACCTTGATCCGTTTCATGGTGCCACTGATCTTGGCTTCCAAGGCTTGGATCTCTGCTCTGCTTTGCTGACCATCTTTCTTGAGCTGAGCTGCAAGGCTTGACATCTGCAGCACCTGCTGGAAGAGGGCTCTAAGCTTCATCATGCACCGGTACCTGCAGACAATATGATGGTGGTGTCCATTCCAGACCAACAAAACACCTGTAGCAGCACTAGAAATGAGTTACCAGGGCCCCTAAATAGAGTTGTACAATGAGTCACCAATTACATTCGCCAGAAGAGCCAAGAAAGCCTGGCAGCTCCAGGATGCAGAAATCGAATCAGATTTGTGGGTTTTAATGTACCAAAGCAATACCCGGGCTATGGGAGACATAGTGTGGGGCTCTGGATAAATTCAACCAGCAGGTATATCTTCGACTTCGCATCTTCGACTCACACTTCTCTCACACGTCTGAAGTGTTCTCGGTAAAAAAGGCAGCAACAACACTGTAGCGCAAACACAAAGAGGGCATTTATTGCTTCTGTACAAAAATATCAGCTAGCCAAAATACATACAAGAAATGGTTCCTCAATGAGACACTCAAGTATTTCGATGTTCGACTCGCCGTGCAAGGTTATCGAGGGAATAGTTGCACATGCCCGACAATGATGCCTAATTCACGGGTGCAGCGCTGCAAATGACTGCCAGTACTGCACTCCACAGCCGAATGGCAAGCCTTCTAGGTGTTAGTTCCACAGAGCCCCCTGGGAAATGTGCTGTTAGTTTGTGCGTGCCACTGTCCCTCAGCCAAACAGAAAAACGCAGGTTCCTTTCATGCCCATATTACTCATGCCTTCAGGTGGTGCTCGGATTGAAACACTCGTGCCATCTCGCAGTGCAGCACGACTATGGCACCAACTCGCACCACTGCATGTGTGCCATGCAGGGAAACCGAATGTCAGGAAATGCCAAAAAGGGCACGTGAGTGTCGAAAGCCTCCACAGTATACACTAATGTGCTTGTGTATTCCGTCCCCAGTGAAATGGAAACCACCACGGCCAAGAATAGAGCCCGTGACCTTGCCATAGCAGGAAACACCACAGTATCTGAGCCGCTGTGGCGGGTGGTGACAAAGGAAGCGTTATGGCAACCCAAATGGTTTGAAACCATCACAGTCAGCAAACAGTGATGCTAATGATGCATGCAAATGCTTTCCCAATGACCTGTGGATTCTAGGTGTTCTTGTTGAGGCTGCACACAGTGAGAAAAGCACTGAAAAGAGCCATGCTTTGCAGAGTGAAAAGCCTGTGGTTCAGCAGTTTACTTCCACGAACTACTTCAGACCATGTCCTAACAATACACAGGGGAGAAAACATGTTGGTACCACACCCATATGAGGCAAATGTTTCTGTACAACCGCCAGTCATCCCACAATGCTCGTGTTATAAGAAGCATTGCCAATGCCATTGCAGGCATTAAACCTCGAAGGTGACACCAAAGAAAGGCGGTTGATGCTTGAGGAAGTCCAGCTGAGGAAGTCCAGCTCACCGTAACTGGATAGCGAGCGAATATGTTTGCCCCTATGCTGGGCACCAACGCCTAATCATTTGTGTGTACGGTCACGTGTACAGTGGCGCGTTCGAAAGATCGTGTTTCTCCATTCTGGTGTCTTGCTCCTAATAGGACGGTCCCGTGAACAGTGGGTGAGCACGTGAAAGGTCCATGCTGATCGCCGACCCCGCCGTTAGGTGGCGTTAGCAGCACAACACTCACGCCATTTCTCATACTAGTCTGCAAGCACACTGACCGCCACTGGTGCTTAGGTATGCAAACAAGGCGGATTGCAGGAAAGGCTAGAGCCATGCAGGGAAAACAATATCAGGGGACGTGAGAGGGTCGATCGTCCCCACAACGCCGGTCAGCATGCTTCGTGGGACCGTACCGAGAAAGGCTCTGCAACGGGGCACCGGGATGGACCGATTATTCGAACATGTCACTGTTCGCATGACTGTTCGTCCGTGTCCTGCATGGGGCGAACATATTTGCCTGATATGCTGTCAGAGTGAGCCCAACTTCCTTGATACGTCAGCGCTGGTCGGCATGTTCTATTGGTAGTAATTCAGCTGGCAGGCACTGGTGCATAGAAGGTGTAATCAATTCCCTTTTGATTGTTTGAATTACTGTGTTGTCGTTCCTTTGTCCCACAAGTGTGGTTGAGACCCCACAATATTCAAAATGTGTTTCAGGGCCCCTTTAATAAAACCTTTACTCTCAACAGCAATTACTGCTTATTACTGAACAAATTATGTACTACATGCTCTGAAGCAATAACACTGCGGTAAGCTCTTCAAAGCTCTCCGGTTCCTCAATGACAATGCACCCGCATGCTCACTGCAAGCTGAATGAATGAATTCTCGGGTTTTATGTGCCAAAACCACGATTTGATTATAAGGCATGCCGCATTGGGGGACTCTGGATTAATTTTGACCACCTGGGGATCTTCAACGTGCCCCCAATGCACGAGACATGAGCGTTTGTGCATTTTGCCTCCATTGAAATGCGGCCACCGCGGCTGTGTAAGCAGTTGCTAAGCAAAACAATGAGGTTGCGAAATATTGCCTTTATCTCCTTATCTCACACCGAGTGACTTTTTCCGTTTCAGGAAAGAAAAAAAAATCCAATGCAAAGCCGGCAATTGCACGATACAGACAAATGAACTAAAGAGGTCGAACAGTGATATTCCACACAATCTGAGAATTACAACAATGGCCTGCAGAGGATTAAAAAAAATGGTGAGAGAAATGTGGGAACATGAATGGTGTCTACGAAGAGAAGTCTTAGTTACAAAGTAAAAATAAATTTTTTCATGTATTTATTTTTTGGCAATGATAAGAACTTTGAACTTTTTGATAACCTCTCGTACAAGTGAGGTTTTGATTGGCAACGTTGGCTTTGCTTGAGTGGTCTGCTTACTAATTATGGATAAAAAAACAAGTGCGCTGCAATATCTATGCATATAAGTGGCCTTTACTATAAAAGGAATCTCTTGCAGAGCTTTAGAAAAAACATGTATAGAACAACAAAACATTAAATGGGAGAAACAAGAGAACACAAATGAGTAAACTTGCCTTGGCCGGTACTTTCGTTTAACCAAATGCATCTTCACCGTCTTCTGAATCACCACAAGGTTCTCACGTCGAAAGATGATCTTATTCTTCACTGGAATATGAAAACAAAGGTCTTCATTGCTTTAAGAATTCCTTCAGGCCTGTGAAATGCCTATATGTTACAGTTAAACCTTGATATAACGAAATTCAATATATCAAAATTCTCAGTATAACATAGCATTTAACTTTTCATAACCTCTTGTCCATAGAACACCAAGTATTTAGAACCTCAATACACGTAGTAGTCTGTACTGCTCATGGGCAATGCACATGTTATTTCATTGATGACTACGAGTATCCTCCTTGGTTCGTAAGCAATGAAACAGAATAAACATTTTTTTTTCAATATAAGCAATCAAATGATTAACAAAGGTTATTTTGCTAATAATTAAAGTAGAAAGTTAAACCATGAAGGAAATAACCAAAATAGGAGAGGCCCTGACGTCATGTTTTTGAAGCCAGAAATGCAGCCATGTTGGTGTGCCATCTCTCTTAGCGCCTCCAATCAGCTCACTGGAGCAGATAAGCGTGACCTTTGAAATTGCATTGCTACGAGCCGCCGGAAGTGTGGGCTGCCGAGGCGTGCTAGAACAAAGCCTCCAAGACTTCTGTAACAGTTTTAGTGAAGCAAGTGCGCTCCTGTGCTTTTCCGTGGCACGTCGAAGGACACAACGAAGACCCGTGCCACGATTAGTTGAGTGTGTCCGTTGCTTACTGACACTCGCACTCACAGACCCAAAACACAACTTTCAAGCTTACACACCACGCTCCAAAGTCAGGTTGTCTCGCGAAGAGAATCTGCTGCGAGAAAGACAGGGACCGGAAAAACTTGTCACTTTCCAGAGGCCTAGAGCAGCAGCGAGAGCTTCAGGAGCACGACTGATATGGCAACGCTGATGTTTGGGGCACCAGTCTCAGTGCTCCTTTGCCAAAAACAGCACGTGACTTCCGCCACACTTTCTCCAACATGTCCGTGCTGGCCAGGGCGTCTCCTACGCTTTCCTTCCTCCATGAGTGTAACCGATGCTAAATAAGGATGTGAAATTAATCTTTTATTGCCGGTGCATGCACACACGCACGCACATTGCCTGGAAAAAAAACTTTAAAATGCATTCATGTGCATATGAGGTTACAACCTCCAGCATTAGTTTTGCACCCCCACAGGAATAAATTTAGGTGCAAAGGGGTACAAGCGTCCACTATGAGAGAAGGTCTTTGTATCTGCTCATATACTCACTGAATGTCCTTTGCCGACTTTAATACGAAGCTTTACCTCAGACCTGACTGATTTTCCCATTAAAATACGGTTAACGGCAGATTTTTTGGACACCCGATATTCGGACATGCCAGATAATTTGGATGCCTTCACAGCACCGCCATGTGCTCCACAGAGCCGATGCTTAGGACCGTTTGAAATTTTGGACCCTTTGTCATCCAAATTTCTAAACTTCTTGTCATGATCGCAGGTCTGGAATGGCATTAACAGAAGCTACCACTGCTGTCATTTTGTTTATCTCACTGCCTTGAACCAGTGTTCTCACATGCCGATCTACTGGCAGCCATAGCCACCACTGTGGCAACACTAGGCCTAGCTGCTTCAATGTCATGCTCTTCACTGAAAGAATTCACTGCTGTCAGCAACGACAACCACTACGCTCGCCTGTCACCCACACAGATGGCTTCTAAGAGCAGAGAGTACAACGTATCTAAATGACGTAGCATAATGCCACTTCCAAAATGTCAGCTTTGCCGCAACACAGTAGCATTACACAGTCAAACATTTGTAATGTTTTTCGGTGAAGCATACCAAAAGTGGAAGGGGCCACTCTTGCGCAACACATACCTGATATGCATAATAAGCATACTGGCAGGCCTTCAGAGCCGTTTCGGATGTGCCTGTGGCGATTTGAGCTTTTCAGGGCAGTAAAAGGTATTGAATTTTAAAAGGTATTTTCTCAGCTCATGATAGGTGCAGCTTGTGATATCACTTTTCATTGCCGAGTTACACTTAAAACTGAACCACTCCGTTGTATCATCTCAACTACCTCCTGGGCTAGTTCGCCGTGCGGCTAAATACACGCTCCACGCAGAGACGCCAAGTACAGCAGCACGTAATCACGGTTTCACCGGTAGTGGGTTCACAATATACACCGCAAGGTGTTCGAACCCGCCACCTCCCATATTCGAGGGAAGAAGCGTTACTATGTTGTAAAACATTTTTGCAAAAATTTTGCTGGTGTAAATAAAATATCTGCTTTCCATAGTTGGCAGCCTTAAAATTCTTAAGAGACGTCGAGAGGCACGAAAGCAATCCTGCAAGTTGGAACAGGCGGTCTGTTGGGGTGCTGCCACTGCTCACTCATGTCTTTGGTTGTCTTGCGTTATTTCCTGTTCAGTCGCTTGCCCTCCCCGACGGTAATTTTTTTCTAATAATGCAACACACCTCTCTCACCTAAATCGATGCAGTGGATGCCAAGCAAAAGAATTTCTCTGTTCTCATGTATTTATAAATGAAAGCCTCTTGAATGCTAAAGCTTCCTCTTTTGTTCTCACACTGAAACAGCTTGTATTGCAGAAATCACAAATTTGGGAATTGGAATTAATACAGCATGCACAATTTTTTTTTTTTTAGTATTCAAACTTGTTGGAAACAATGTGTAGGGCTTTGTTTTTTAAGTGTGAGGCAGGCACAACGCCTAACGTACCTTGGCGTTACAAGCGTTTGATCGGAGAATGCAGCCTTCTCTCACATGTCCCTCTGAAATCTTTTGAAGCTAAGCAGACTGACATATCTAGCAAACTGGTTACAAAAGTTTGCTAAAAGCTGGATCTTCAAAATGGAAAAAAAAAGAAAAAAGAAAAGAATAAAAGCTCAGTTTTACCAGAAGGAAAAAAGGCTTGATAAGCCAGAAATGTTAAAACAAGAACCCAAAGTTCCCAGACTAGTGACTAACCCTGTGGCATCATTAATTTTGACAACATCTGCTCGGTACAAGGTAACTGCTCATTGATGCATGAGAATTAATACAGTGTATTCTACAGGAATCGGACTCAACCGAGCCAGGTCCGAGAAGTTTTTTTGCATAACACAGCACAAACAAGTCAAAATACTGTAGTTTGATATCCTGACACTACACTGACGTACCAATACAAGGTTCGACCATGTGAAAACTAGGATGGTTTCCTTGTTACCAAGGTTTGTTCGATTTCTTAAGGCAGTGGTAGAATGATGCCTGCTTGCATATTGTTATATGAGCTTGTGAGAAGTATGGGCTAGAAATTGAAATTGCCTGCTCACGTTTGATGACAGCCAGCGCACACCACTGGGCCTTCTTCCACCGTGAAGCAAGCAGCCATTTCTGCACTTTGCGGACGAGCTGGGCGAGGTTCTCTGGGTCAGACTTCATAATTTGGTCAAATTCGGCAAATTTCCCAGGTCGGAAGAACACTTTCGTCAGGCCAAACTTGAAGTCCTTCTCATTTAGACCCAAGGCTTTGAACAAGGCCTAGTGGGAAAGAAGAGAAAGAACAGACAAGACCGAAAGCATGAGTATGTGTTCAATACGAACGGGCTCCTAGACTGTATGACTGTCCTGACACACGAAAAATTTAAAATAGCTATACACCATTCTAATTACTGGTATTTATTATACTAAATTTTCGCATGTCAGTGCTAGTGTGCCGAATTGGGGACCCGTCGACCATGGACATCATGTTGCAGCTCCTATCGAATGTGACCGTAGTACCTTGATTACCTATACTTGATCCCATGGAAATAACTGAGTGAGCTCATAGATCTATGGTTTGTATAGTGCAGATGGAACGACACACAAAGAGAAGGACAAGACAGCACAAAATGTGCTTTGTGTGTGGTCTTGTCCTTTCTTGTGGCCATTCCGTGAGTGCCATACAAATGGAAGATCATGAACCAATAAGCCCAAATTTCCACTATCATAAATCTAGTCGATGAATTTCATAAACGGTGAGCCCAGCTTGTTGTGGACGATTTCTTGATCCAAAAGCAAAGGTTCTTGGTACGGTCGAACCTCGTCATAACGAAGTTGCACCACACATGAAAATATATTTGTTAAATCAAATATTCATTATGATCATACATGCATATATCGGTAACTAAAAGACACAAGGCAAGGTGAAGACAGCATGAGTGTGAATTTCAAACTGAAATCTATTAGAGAAAATAATGAAAAAAAAAAAAAGAAGAGGGACCTAACATGCACATGTGCAGACAAAGGCATCAGGGTGATAACCTTCAATTCAGCTTGAAGTCAGTGCTTGTTCTGTCTTTACCTTGCCTTGCATTTTCATTTTTTTGTGCTGTGTGTAGCAAGTAAGCAGCCTTTACGAACTCGATGCTCCCAAGTTTATTCTACTAGTACAAATGGCTCTTGCTCTAATTTGGCTTGCATAATCTTTTATCAATTTTAAAGCGAAGCTTTGCTTTGTCTCTTCCTCCAACATTCCCACTGCTGGTGGCTGCTGTCATGCTGAATGTGTGGGAAATACTGAATGCAATGTTGTCTCCGTGCTGTTGTTGTAGTACCACTGTGTTTCCTGCTGGCTTCAGTCATGCACAGTTGGCCAGTACTGGACACAGTGCGAACAAACACCAAATATAGCGGGAATCGAGGCAGCCTGCAGCAGCGGATAGTGCATGTAAGTGCGGACACGAGCTTTAAAACCAACACGTCGTCATTTTCTAGCGGTGCGACTATTGCCTCCAAAGGTGGCGTAGAAGAAGAGGGCTCACGTGCGAGTAGCGCAAGAAATAGAACACACTAGTGCGCTCGACCTGAGTGGCCGCGGTGTCAGCTGTTCCCGAGATCCCGCTGCACCATGGCTGGCTGGCCTAAATAAACTGTGGCCATGGCGGCTACCTCTTCACGTCGCCTACCACAAAGACCCAGACGGCCGAGCCCAGCCAAGGCAGCGTCGGTGCACTGACCCTACCAAAGCGACCAAGGCGAGTGAAATGGCCTCACGCAGTCCGGCGGACGACCCGGAGTTGTAGGGTGTCCGGGAATTCTACATCGACATGCCGGACGTCTGGTTTGTCCGGGTGGAAAGCCACTTCCTTCTCAACAAGGTTCCAGGCTCTGGCTGCGTTCCAGCCTCTGGTCGCCACCCCCCGGTCCCACATTCTACGACAACTTGCAGGCAGCCGTCTTTACTCACTACGCCAGCTTGAGCACTTCAGCTGGCACTCCGTCACAACACCTCTCGCCATTTGAACAGTTGCATCATTCCGCGTCTTGACGTCCCACATCGCTTGTGTCCACCCGTGCCGATCGTCAGCATGCGCTGGCCCCAGCATCAGACCTCTACTCGGTTCGTGAGCCTCCTCCTCAGCTTAAAGGAAGCTGCACGACGACTCTTTCCAAGGAATTCACTGGGCCCAACGCAAGCGCTTTCTGCTACCCTATGGCCCGTCGCTCTCCTTCCTTGGACATTCCTGCAAGCTATTCGCTTTCCCTTCAGGGGCACCTCACTCATCACCGATTCAGAGGCTCTGCCACCTGCTCCACCAAGCGCAAATTTTGCTCTCGCAGGCACGGCGATGCCACAAGCACAACCTTTGCGGTGCCTTCACCGACCACCGCAACCCTGATGCTATCGGCATTTGAGATTTCACCGCAAGCAGCAGCAGGCGAGCCTCCTGATGTTCTGTGCTCACACCTCCGCATATGCATAGCCTATCAAAGTTTTGTAGGAGCAGCTCTGCCATCTGGTTTCTTCTGCTCGAGGATCACTTCTACATCCACACGCGTGATCCACACGTGCTATCTCCACGCATGTGCAGAGCTGCCAAATGGTCTACTTTTGGAGCTGCAACTTCTAGAGGCCCAGGCATCTATGAAAACCTGCAGCAGGTAGCGATTTCGCACTACAGCATCACTGTGGCTGCGCCTCGCTCACAACTTACGCTGCCGGTGCTGCCCGATACATCTCTCCCAGATTGTGTGAACCCAACACTACCAACAATGACACCATCTGCACGGTTTAGCTGGACTCCTTTACCTGGACCACTGGATCTTATTTCAATCGCACTTTGCAATAGGAGGGAGCCCTGTAACGGCACCACTATCGCCTCCAAACCCGGCAAAGAAGAAAAAGGCAGGTAGCGCAAGAAATAGAACACGCTAGCACGCTCGACTTGAGTGGCCGTGGCGTCGGTCGCTTTTGAGATCCCGCTGCACCATGGCTGGCCGGCCCGAATAAATCATGGCTACAGCGGTTACCTCTTTGAGCCGCCTCCCACAATTTCATTGCCTTCATGCCAGTGTGGTCATTCCTTCGTTGTCATCTCATTGTAATCCTTCCACCATTTTCACTCTGTTGCTGCAACTGCTGCGACTATTGCTGTGGCCACAACTGTGGCAGTCACACTGTCATGACTGTTACATCATCATTTTGTTACAGAGACACCACTGTCATAATCCGAATGCTGTCACGCCTCATCATTCCACATTTGTCATCCCACTATCATCACGCCGTTGTCATTCCAGCTCTGTCATTCGCATTGTCACACCAGTGTCGACGTACCATCAGCATCAATACAGCATTGGCACCACATTCTCATTATGCAGTCATCATGCTGTCACTGTCGTTTCATTGTCATTTTGTCGCAGATTCTAGTGCTGTCATTTCATAGTCATGGTTGCCTGTTCATCGTATATTCATCTTCACGCCATTGCGGTCATTCTATCGCAGTCATGTGTGGCATGTGCATGGTCGAGCGCTGCGAGTTTATGGTGAACGAGGCGGTTCCCAGTGAAATGTCTCTACTTGCAAATGGTCATTAAGCAGGAACACTGTTCTTCACAAACACCAATTAAAGCTCTGCTTAAACCTGTTCCCATGGCACGTGGGATCCGCAGATTACAAGGAGAGTTATGTGACACAACATTTACGATTCACTGCAGTTTAATACACTGTTCCAAAACATTGTAATTAGGGCTGCTGTTCCCACTGCTGATGTCACAAAAGACAGCCCACGATGTGGCAAATTATGCTTATTTGTAATTATGTCTGCAGATTTACACCAGTTGAACTGCTTTACATGTGACAAAGTACAGAGGCATCTATAAGAACTATCACTCTAATACGGCAAAAAAGTGGCAGCATTTTTGTTTAAGGAGGGGTCAAATGTCTTCTCATTTGCGAGATATCACCTGTAATGTGTTTTTGCTCAGATTGCCAACCATAATCTAAATAATGTTGCTCTGGAGATGTGCCAGTGCATACCTTGCAAAAAAGCCGGGGGTCAAGTCGAGCAAGCTCAGGAGGCAGGTACTGCTTGTACATGTTGTAGAGGTCAGAAAAAGGTGCCCTGGATGGGTAGCCCTGCTGCATCAGCTCAAGGACAGAAGTCATGCCTGCGAGTTGACAGCAAATACCCCCCAAGAAGGTCTCACACCTACACTACACAGTCACACAAGCTAAGGATTTCAATGCACAAGTTGGGTCACAGGGGAACAGAGCAAAAATCTGACAAAGAGAGGCACAAGAAAAAGACAAACACAGCCTGTACTTTCAACAAAATGTTTATTTTGAAAAACACGATAAGCATTATCTAAGCATGGCTTTCTTGTTTACCTGCAGTGATCAGTATAAAAACGTGATTGTCGGCAAAATAAACATTTTGTTGAAAGTAGTGCCATGTCTGCCTTTTTTTTTTTAATGCGATGCACTCTTTGCCTCATTCCTGGCACTTTGTGGTAGGTAGGTTCCAGTCTCACCTTCCTTTAATAATAATAAAACAAGTGCAACTGGTGGTGGAATCGTACTTCTGCCGTAGAGCACAGCAGCCCAGTGCTCTATCCACTAGGCCACAATCGCACGCATACTCCTCTCATTCCAAAGGTAGCCAGCTCTTTGCAACACTCAGTGCACGGACTGCTTTCTCGCCTTCTTTTTCTTTTTTTTGTGACAGCTTGCATTTTGAGGCGCCGTGTTAGACTGCACTATCTCTGGGACTGGCCCACTTTCCTTGTAGCAGTTTAGGTAAGTTCATGATCGCCCAAGTTTCTGTTTTAGCATTTCTTTGCTGGAGTTAAAATGCCATCATCGTTTTAACAAACACCACATGACATAGCCATAGGTATGTAAGGCTGTACAACACATAGTTGCTAATGACATCACAATCTGTTTCTCTTGCGTATGCTTGTCCACTTCCCATGCCATAATCATCATCATCAGCCTGGCTACGCCCACTACAAGGCAAAGGCCTCTCCCATACTTCTACAACTACCCCGGTCATGTGGTAATTGTGGCCATGTTGTCCCTGCAAACTTCTTAATTTCATCGACCCACCTAACTTTCTGCCGCCGCCTGCTACGCTTCCCTTCTCTTGCAATACAGTCTGTAACCCTTAATGACCATCGGTTATCTTCCCTCCTGATTACATGCCCTGCCCATGCCCATTTCTTTTTCTTGATTTCAACTAAGATGCCATTAACTTGCGTTTGTTCCGCACCCAATCTGCTCTCTTCTTATTCTCTTAATGTTACACCGATCATTCTTCTTTCCGTTGCTCGTTGCATCGTCCTCAATTTAAGTAGAACCCTTTTCGTAAGCCTCCAGGTTTCTGCCCTGTAGGTGAGTACTGGTAAGACACAGCTGTTATACACTTTTCTCTTGAGGGATAATGGCAACCTGCTGTTCATGATCCAAGAATGCCTGCCAAACGCACCCCAGGCATTCTACCCATGTAGAACTCAACAAATGTCGCATCATAAGCTCATGTCGAACAGCCGGCATAGGTGTGCCTTTGCTGCCATACGATTGTCTTCTACATGGTAGTCATGCTGCTGTTGTCACATGCACGTACGCTAGAAGGCCGCACACACAGCTACTCAATTCATACAAACCCGTTGGTTCACCTGGTAATGGTTTGTGGAACCCCAAACAATGATGGATAGCCAGGTATCTGCAAACTGCTTCGTACAGCTTCGATTCCCACAGTGCATGGGATCTGCACAATTTTGTGCTTCTCTTTATACCTGTCGAATTTCTGTGCTGCTCCCTTGTAACAATTAACAACCTACAAGCCACCTAATAATGCTCCACAAGTTGGGCACCAGATGAATACTGAATGAAAACAGTGTCATGCTTAGACAACTGGCCATACCACTGGACAAAAACTGCCCACTCTGAATGCATTTGAGTTCTGATCAGAATGCATTGACCTCACTATGGAGGAACAATAATGACATGTGTACATACGCATCCTGTTAAGCAGTAGTTACGACAGACAACAGATTGCAAAACTTACCAGGATCAGTGGCAAGAGCAACACATGGAGGCAGAGCATTCCAGTCAGCTATGGTGCGTGGTATGAAAGAATGTGCGTAGTTAAATGTACGACATGACAAGTGCTGAACTTTAAACAGATGGTCGCGCAGGTCAAAGATGGAAGAGGGCAAACGAAAAAACTCATTATGAAGTGTTGAACGATGATACAGCTTATGAAAAAGCGATAAATGTTCAGCTTTTCAGCGGTGACATAGTTCTTGCAGATCTGTGCGGTTCTGCAACAATTCAATGTTATTTATTAAATATGCTTGATGAGGGTCCCAAATAGCCGAAGCATATTTAATTTTAAGTCTAATTAGTGTAAAGAAGACCCATAATCAGATGTGAGAAGGAGCATGCTTCAAAGTTAAGGTTTAGGAGACCTAATGACCGATAATGCTTAGGTTAATATGGTGGTTCCATGTTAGGTCTGAATGAACGTGAAGACCCAGGTACTTATATGTAGTTACCAATTTGACTGTAGCATTATTTAAGGTATACGCGGTTTTGGTTTGAGACTGACGGTTGTATCGTATCTTGGGCGCCGAGCACCACACGTGTTCCGCGCAAGCGCATTGTATGTCAATACGCATGCACCATGTTCATGCTGTGCAAACAACTTATCTGTTCTTGATAAAAAGACACACCCCTTCCTAAAACCTATATATGTACACATGTTCAATAAATCTGAGTTCTTTCCCCCACTGCCCCGGCCCAGCATGTTCGTCTTCCTAGGTGCTACGATACATGGTGTCAGAAGTGGGATTTGGTGGAATCCAGAGTTAGTGTCTAAGCGGGAAAATACAGTTGCACCAGCTAACTCAGCTTCTATATCTTCTCGTCGCGGCATCATGTAGTGCTCCCTTTTTATGCACTCATTGATTTTACGAGGGTCAATGCAGAGACGAATTTTCCCATTCTTTTTTCTAGCAATCACCAAAGGACTCAACCAGTTAGTAGGCTCGGTGACTTTTGTGATGATTCCGGCGTGCTCCATGCTCTCAAGTTCACCCCGTAATGGTTCTGTCAGGGCCAACGGTACGCGTCGAACTGGTTGAATGACTGGCTCGGCGTTGTCTCGAAGAACCATGTGATACACTTTGTTCACGCAGCCTGTCCCAGTGAAAATGTGACGAAATTCTTTCACGATTTCTTCACAGTCGTCCTGTGATACGCTGTGGACGCGCGGGAGCAGTCCAAGTCGCTCGGTTGCTTGTAGGCCTAGGATTGCACGACCTTTGCGCACCACAAAAAATTCGAGGGTACAGTTCGGCCACCCAGGGTTACTTCCGTTTGGATGGCTCCAAGATGTTTGATCGTGTCTCCACCGTACGAATGTAGCACCACGCTACTTTGCTTCATTTCAGGGCTTGGGCGCATCCTTTTGTATATTCCAACGGGCATCAAAGAGGGCTGCCATCCTTTACACTGAAGAAACAAATCACTGTGCAGCAGGCCGCAAGTTCGATGTTTCTGAACGGGTGGTGCGAGAGTGGCGACTGCAGCGAAGTGAAATTTTCACTTGTGACGGCAAGTGAGGAATTTCCCACGTGCCGAAGTCTGGACGCTTTACGGAGCTGTAGGCTAAGCTTGTGGCGTACGTCACTAAAATGCGTGATCGGTCCCTGCCAGTGAAGTGTGACATGGTCATGAAACAAGCCCGCGTCTTCGCCTTTTAAGGACCTGCTCCGCTGTGAGTACGACGAGTGGCTGGTGGCAGAAGACTGCGAACTTACGCCAACCGGACCTGTCAAAAGAGCCTCCCTGACGGCTACGTGTGGTTGGGTGCATTCGGTGTGGGCTGCTATTCCACAAGATGTCGTGGTGCGGTCGCTTGCCAAATGTGGAATTTTACTGGACGACGACGCACTGCGGGACCGTAGCAGCAATGACAATGGCAGCTTCTGCCACTGTCGGGCCTGAATCGCCCGTGCTGTCTCTTTCCGTGTCATCCTCATCACTGCTGCTATCGACACTTCAGCAACAACAGAGGCAACGACGACGAAAAGTCAAACCTCGTAGCCGACATCTCCTCGCGGTCGCAGCAGCGCCGCCGAGCAACTTCTTCACATTTCAAACGCCACACACCGTAGTCAACAGCAGATCCCTGTCGTGTCCCAGCGCCCACTTCTTCGTGTCACATTCGATAGCATGGACGATGTCTAATTTTTCTTCTATGCTGAGCACCCGGAGTCTTTTTTATCCGAGCTTCGGCATGACACGAGTCCTCGCTAGCATGACGCCACAACGCTCTCTGGCGCGACATCGAAATGATGTTGATGTTGGTGTGGCTTCACGCGCAAATGCACAGGATGCTTACAGGCCATTGTTCAGATCTCTGAGGCTTGTTTTTCTGCCGGGCCGCCCGATGGAGACGACGCACCACCGTGTTTGCGCGATGAAAAGTGGAAATGCTACGTTTTAACTGATGCATACGCAATAAGCTGGAATGGTTTATGCAGATACAAAACACATTATGTTCAATGGCCACTGAGTTGGGGATATGACTTCAAAAATTGGATGATGATGATGTTTGAGGTTTAATGGCGCAAGGGCCAGGCATGGCCAAAGAGCACCATGCTAGTGGTAATGAATATGTCGTGGCCTGATGGGCTCTGTGAATTTAATGTGACATGGCTGTAAAGGGGCCTAAAAGAGTGTGTAAATTGTATAAAATTTACACGTAATAAAATTATGGCAATGATTAATGACATGTACTATGATCACTAAAATGCATTAGAAACGAATGATTCATTATATAAAATATGCGAGATGCTAAAATTGTCTAAGAGCACTACTGCCTCGCCAGAGCCCTTGAAACGCAAGGGCCGAGAGGCATGTGCTATACGGAATAGCTATCACAGCGGCATCCTCTGGAGAGAGGAGACGCTATGAACGTATAGGGCTAATGACATGTAACACAACATCTTTCAGGAAGTCTAGGACTGCGTTAGTGTCAAAGAGCGGTTCTGGGCCAAGTAACATTACAGGATGAAGGGGAATGTGCTGCCGGTATGCTAATGGAAAATGTTTCTTTCTGTCAGATTCGGCTTTCCGACACTCCAGGAGGACATGGAGGACGGTCAGCCTCTCCCCGCATCTCCCACAGGTTGGGGGCTCATTTCCGGAGAGTAAAAAATTGTGGGTGCCAAATGTGTGTCCTATTCTTAGACGGCAGAATTGGACATCTGTTCGGCGTGATTTTGTTGCAGAAGGCCAGAACCCTAATTGTGGCTTTATTACGTGCAGTTTATTATTTGTTTCCAGGTCCCACGAGCGTTGCCAGTAGTTTTGCAGTTTTCTGTGCAAGAAGGGCCTCAGATCTGTGACAGGGACTGCAGCGGTAGGATATACAGCATGCGATGCAATTGATGTGGCCATCTGGTCCGCCAGAACATTGCCTTCAATGCCCCTATGACCCGGCACCCAGCATATAATGACATGCTGGTTACATATATACGTTTTACATAGGACGGAATATAGTTCATTGATTACTAGATTTTTGTGCTTAGAAAATGATATTAAGGCCTTCACAGCACTTAGGGAGTCTGTATATATAACTGATTTCTGGAGTTTTGATTTCTTCATATACTTTACAGCCGACAACAGTGCGTAGGCCTCAGCCGTAAAGATACTAGTTTCCAGGTGTAGTACGTCGGATTCCGAGAAGGATGGACCGACAGCTGCGTAGGACATCCCATCGTGTGACTTCGATGCGTCTGTGTAGAACTCCGTGCAGGAGTACTTGTACTGGAGTTCCAGGAAATGCTTTCAGATTTTGATATCTGGGGCTTCCTTTGTAACTTGTAGGAAAGATATATCACATTGTACCAGTTGCCACTCCCAAGGAGGTAGCAGGTTGGCTGGATGCATTAGGTGAAGCTCGAAGAGTGGGACATGCATTTCTTCACTAAGCTCCCTCACACGCAGTGAGAAAGGTTGTCTTACGGAGGGACGATTGCGAAAGAGTGTAGAATATGTCATATCATTAACGGTATTAAAACACGGATGTTGAGGATTAGAGTGCACTTTCAGAAAATATGTTTGGCTGATGTATGTTCCCTGCAGATGAAGTGACCACTCATTTGATTCTACGTATAAACTTTCAATGGGACTTGTTCTGAAAGCGCCCGTGGCTAAGCGGATTCCTAGATGGTGGACCGGATCTAGCATCTTTAGCGCGCTCGGGGCAGCAGAATGATAGATCACGGCACCATAATCTAATCGTGACCGAATCAGACTCTTATAGAGATTCATTAGGCACGTCCTGTCACTACCCACGTGGTCTGCGATAGAAGTTTCATTAGGTTCATTGTTTTCAGACATTTTTCTTTAATATGTTTAATGTGTGGGATGAAAGTGAGTCTATTGTCAATTATAATACCTAGAAATTTGTGTTCTTTGTTTACAGGTATCTGTTGTCCACACAGTTCTAAGCAAGGATCCGGAACCAGGCCTCTCTTTCTTGTAAACAGAACACAAGAACTCTTGTGAGGATTGATTTTAAATCCATTTTTCTCTGCCCACTGTGACACCTTGTTCAAACCATGCTGTACCTGTCTCTCGCAGACTGTGAGGTTGCAGGACTTGAAACCTATTTGTATATCGTCTACGTAGACGGAATAGAAAATAGCTGGTGGCAAAGATGCACGAAGCGTGTTCATCTTTACAACAAAGAGCATGCAGCTAAGTATGCTACCCTGGGGTACCCCAGTTTCCTGTATAAATGTACGCGACAGTGCAGGACCTATTTTCCCTCGAAATGTACGGTTCTCTAGGTAGCTCTCTATAGTATTTAACATATTGCCGCGGATACCTAGCGCGGAAAGATCGCGCAGGATTCCGTATCGCCAGGTTGTGTCGTACGCTTTTCCATATGCAGAAATACAGATAAGAAAGATTGCTTGTGCATGAAGGCATCGCGAATGCTCGCTTCGATGCGCACAAGATGGTCGGTTGTAGATCGCCCTTCCCGAAAACCACATTGAAATGGGTCAAGCATTTTACCGGACTCTAGGAGATGTATGAGACGGCGATTGGCCATTTTTTCAAATACCTTATAAAGGCAACTTGTCAGGGCTATCGGGCGGTAACTTGCCACTGAGGAAGGATCTTTGCCTTGTTTCAAAACCGGGATCGCAATGGCTTCTTTCCATGCAGTCGGGAGGTATCCCGCAGCCCAAATGGTGTTGAAAATTGTGACTAGTGTAACTTGGGTGTCTTTGTGTAAGTTTTTGATCATTTCATACATGATTCTGTCAGATCCAGGAGCCGAGCTCTTGCATGCGCTCAAGGCAGCTCTCAACTCGGCAATACTAAAAGGACAGTTGTATGGTTCATTCTGTTAACATTTTCTTATGAGTGGCTTACATTCTTCTATTTGTTTATATTTCAGAAAGGATTGCGAGTAATGGTTGGCACTTGACACGCTCTCAAAGTGCTCCCCAAGTGAGTCCGCCTGATCTTGTAGAGTATCGCCTTGTGTGTTTACCAAAGGGAGTGAATATGCTTGTCGCCCTCTTATACTATTGACCCTGTTCCAGGCTTTGGCCTCATCAGTAAACGAGTTGATACGCGATAGAAACTTCTGCCAACTTTCTCGTCTGGCCTGTCGGCGGGTTCACCTGCCTTGGGATTTTACTTTTTTAAAGTTGCTAAGATTCTCCGCAGTGGGAGAAGTGCGTAGCAACCCCCACACCCTGTTCTGTTTTTTACGAGCGATCCTACAATCGTCGTTCCACCACGGGACACGTTTGCAGGCAAAGCCTTTTACTTCTGATATGCATTTAGATGCGACATCTATTACGAAGGCTGTAAAGAACTCGACTGCAGCATCAATTCCTAACGAAGACAGGTCAGCCCATGAGATACTAGTAAGAGATCGAAATTTCTCCCAATCAGCTGTCTCAATCTTCCACCTAGGAGCGTGTGGTGGATATTCGTTTTCTTTAGGTGATCTTAGCAGTATAGGGAAGTGGTCGCTGCCGTAAGGGTTGTCGGTAACTTCCCATTCAAGTTCAGGCAGTACAGATGGGGAGACTATGCTAAGGTCTATGGAAGAATAGGTTCTGTTTGCAAGAGAGTAATATGTGTGTTCCTTTTTATTCAACAGACACGCACCAGAAGAAAAAAGGAACTGTTCGACAAGACGTCCTCGCGCATCTATACGAGGGTCGCCCCACAGGTAGTTATGTGCATTGAAATCGCCAAGAACAACATAGGGTTCTGGCAATTCATCTATAAAGGACTGAAATTCATGTTTGCTTAGTTTATAATGTGGGGGTATATAAAGTGAGCAAATAGTGATAAGTTTGTTTAGCAGAATAACTCGAACCGCCACTGCCTCAAGGGCCGTTCGTAGCTGTAAACGTTGACAGGCTATGCTTTCTTGAATTACAATTGCAACACCGCCCGATGATGCGATAGCATCATCGCGATCTTTGCGAAACTTAACATACGTTCGGAGAAAGTTTGTGTGTTTGGATTTTAAGTGTGTTTCCTGTAAACGCAGCACTTTTGGATTGTGTTTTTGGATAAGCTCTTGCACGTCATCAAGGTTCCTAAGAAGACCTCTGACGTTCCATTGAATAATTTGTGTATTCATATTGAATGTAAATAAGTGCTGTGTGTATGGAAACGGAGGTGATGCCTTAGGTTACAGAGCTCTTTCGAGGCCCTGTAACGGGGGTTCTGCCCTTTCTGGAGCGTTCGAGGGAGCCTCGCCGCTCCTTAGGCGTTTGGTGCACCTTGAGGACAGGTGTAGTGTCCATTGCCTCTTGTGAGGCGCCAGACGCGTGCTCTTGCGAGCGAGAAGTTACCCGAGAGGGTCCCGCCTCGGAGGGCAAGACCCCTGCGCCCACCAGCCCGGAGGTCGATGGGGCTCCCTGAGGAATTTGGCTGCATTGGCTGTTGCCAGCGCTGGAAGGGGCCGGGGAGGTTGGGGCAGCCTCAGCTGCGCCCACCTTCGGGGTCGGTGGCCCCGTCTGCTGGGTTGACAGAGCAGCGCTAGCTGCAACCGCAGCGGGGGCAGATGGCGTAACTGCCGACTCACGGCTTGTGGGTCGGACAGCCGCCGGAGGCCGTTGTGACGCAGCCCCCTGACGCGCCACTTCGGCAAAGCTGGCCTTAGGAAGGTATGCAACCCGCCTGCGTGCTTCTTTGAATGATATGTTTTCTTTTACTTTGATTGTCACAATCTCCTTTTTTCTTTTCCATGACGGGCAGGACCGCGAGTATGCAGCATGCTCGCCATCACAGTTGACACAATGTGGAGTGTTCTGGCATGTTTCGGAGGAATGTTCTATGTCACTGCACTTGGCACATGTCAGCCGGCCTCGACAGTTCTGTGAACTGTGGCCGAACCTCTGGCACTTAAAGCATCTAAGAGGATTGGGCACGTATGGCCTAACACGAAGTTTGATATAACCAGCCTCGATGGACTCGGGGAGGACACTAGAACCAAAAGTGAGTATCAGGTGTTTTGTCTTGATCTCTTTACCATCTCGCCTCATCTTAATTCTTTTAACATTGATAACATTCTGGTCACTGAAGCCCTCCAAGAGTTCAGCCTCAGTGAGCTCGAGCAAGTCATCGTCGGAGACAACACCGCGGCTTGTGTTCATTGTGCGGTGCGGAGTTATAATTATTTGGGTTTCCCCAAATGACACTAGTTTTGGCAATTTCTCATATTGTTTCTTATCGCGGAGCTCCAAGAGCAGATCACCGCTTGCCATCATCGACGCCTTATAACCTGGGCCAAAGACTTCAGTCAGTGACTTGGAAACAAGGAAGGGTGAGATTGTTCTTACTGGTTTATCCGGTTTTGCAGAATGAATGACATGGAAACGCGGGAAGGATTCTTTTTGCCGGCCAAAAAACTGAAAGACTTCATCGGTGCACCCTCTTTTCTGAGGGCGATCAGGCAGTTAAGCGAAGGAATTAGCCATAGAGGAGTGTGTAGTTTTCGGCAATAACGCCACCCACCCACCGTGCAGCCCTACAAGGGGACGCTACAGGAACTGTAAAAACAGGTCCTGCAAACGCCAGCTGTACGTAATTACTATAACCGAATATGAAATAACCTAGGTAGGCTATTCACACAAGGTTAACCCTTGCTGCCTGGAAAAATTGGAAGTAAGCGGAAGCTAGGAGAAGACAGGAAAGATGAAAAGTCAGAGAAAGACGAAGCCTGGAGGGAGAGAGAGACAGGAAAAGGCAACTACCGATTTCCCCCGGGTGGGTCAGTCCGGGGGTGCCGCCGTCTACGTGAAGCAGAGGCCAAAGAGGTGTGTTGCCTCCGCCGGGGAGCCTTAAAGGTCCGAACACCCGGCATCGGCTCAACCCCCAGGATCCCCCTTTTCCCAGACACGACTAAGCCGCGCACAGCTCACGCGGGAGGGTCCAAGCCTCGTGTGCTCGGGTACGTGGTGTCGCAACACACCAAACACCTGCTGACACAGACGCCCCTGCGGGGTAAAAATTGGAGGACGCTTAAGCTTCGTCTTCAAGAGTGGAATGCGACAGCCTTCCCGTCGACCCGCCAAGGGGTGCAAGACAATGCGCTACGGCGCAGCGATCACTTACGAGGCGCCCCGCATCGGACTTCGCACCCACCAATCACGCGGTGAGCGTCAAGCAACGCAGCGTTCGGCGCGGCAACGAAACGTGCGCCTGACCAAGCGGAACGAACCAAAGAATGAACTCGATGTCTCGGAACGTCGTGATTGCCACGGACAACCGGGTGGCGACGCGCCTCGCATTGGTCCCCGCACAGCCCCAATGCGCGCGTGGCACACCACCTGTCGGGGCAGCACCATACATTGCGAAGAGGGGGTCTTCTGTGTTTGCCGTAAAATGGCTCTGCGTGTGCGGAAAGCGCAGAAGAAATGTAGCGGAAACATACTTTGCTACGCGTTTAACTGCGACTTCTGTAATTTACATGCTCATAATTACCGATATACACAGCAGTGTAACTTTCTACGGCACGTTTGCAAGTCAACACCACATTCACTAGAGGCGTTTTTGTCCCACTTTGAACGATCGAACTCATGGCTGAGTGGTTGCGACTCTGCCTCACACTCCGGAGACCCTGGTTCGATTCCCATCTTGCAAGTTGTTTTTATTTATGAATTGCCTTCCGGGATTTTTCGCTCACGGCCAACGCCACCGACACACTTTCCTGCGACACAAGCTCCTTAATGCTGTCACATTAATACTTTTAAAACTAAACTATGGTTTAACGAGGTTTTACTGTACAGACAGGCTCCAGTGTGTGCTATTTGCACTAAGGACTCATTTTAATAAGCACTGGTGCGCTCATTACGTAGACGAATATGCTGTGCAGAAAAATTTTCTAAATTAGGACGATGGCTTATTACCCACAAACACAGCAGCGTCAAAATGTGGCTCAATAGTGTGCATGGCCAGCAACTGCGCTAATAGCAACAAGGCAACGTACCTGAACACTTGATCTGCGAGAGAATCTGGCCGCCCTCAAAACAGTGGTCCACCATGCGCAGGTTGGGCTTGATGCAGCGCACAAAATGGGTGCCCGTCTGCTGCAGCTTGTGCATGAGTGCTTGCAGCTGGCTGCGGAACTTGCTGCCCACGCTGATGAAGCTCAGCTTGCCCTTGGACAGTGAGTGCCTGCTGTCGCCAACGTCAAACAGGCCCCGCAGGAAGGCGTTCTTGGTCTCCTGCACCAGCCCTTCCAGGGATGCATGTAGTGCGTCGTTGTTTTTCTCCACGAACTTGGCCTGCACAAGCGACAAGAGTTAAGCGCTGCACTCACTACAGCAGGTGTGACCAACAAGCTGCCTTGCTGCACAAGACACGTGCTTGTGTGCACAAAACTATGGCATACAAATTCATGCCATATGTTTCAAGATGATCGTGTGGTCTGTGGAAGAGACTCAAATTTTGCACTGCTTTGCAGTTCTATGTTGCATATAGCATGCAAAAAAGTGAAAATGTGCAATTTATAAGGCAAGTTCTGCGGAAAGTGTCTGCTTATGATAGTGTCATGCAAATTATAGGTCACAAATGCATAGTGCTCGCAGCACCAATGTGTGCTTGTGACAAATAGCACAGCACTCCTGCCGAACTATACCATTTGCTTCGAGCATGCATACAGTCAGTCCAGTGTGCATTTTTAGTCTGAAGTGGTAGGCTGCGCAGTCAGAACTCAGTCATGAAAATATCTTTCAATTTCAGGATGTGCGTCATAAGCATAAAAAAAATGAATAAAAAAAAATAAAAGCCAGTTTTCCTACGGAACGCGTGATCTGATGCCAAATGGAAAGTGATGTCATACAGGCTATTGTTTATCACAAAATTGCAGTGCACAGGTGTTTTACTGTAACAGAGGTCTTCCATCCTGCCTTTGTGTTAGGCTACCACTAACAGCTGTCAGCATTGGACAACCACCTTAGGTTCACCCAGGCCGTAAAGTGAAGTTGGCAGTGGGATTCAAACTTGTGCTCCTGTGGCAATGTGCAGTTGGAAGTTGAATGCACCAACCACTAAGCTATATACTACGTAGCGTTGCACTTAGTATTTTGCACCCTACACAGACTATCAGAGTGGTGGCATTTGCGCATGTACCTCGGAGGCCGCAACAAGCAGTACTGCAGCAGACGAGAATGACATGTCATGCACACAAGAAAGTTGTTCTTGAGAAGATGAGGCTTCTACTGTGACATCCTGCTGCTGAAATCTGCCAATTATTTTTTTTTTTCAATTCTACCACCTATCTTGTTCTAATAATTAATGCAACCGATATAATGGGAAAACAACAGAGTGCTAATGAACAACAGGAACAGCAACACGAAATGTCTTCTCTTGCTTTGCAACACATTATTTTCACAAAGAATGCCTTAAAAGGCACTTTCAATTCCATTTTGCCTATGGCTTCAGCGTGAGCTTAGCACTATAGAGTAGGGCATACAGTCAGATCCCCTCATAACAATACTCAAGTGCCAAGAAAGACCCATAGTTATAGCTGATAATTGTTATAACTGGGTTGTACTAACTGGTTATAACTGGGTTATCTGTTGGACAGCAAGAAATACAGTCAAATCCACTTACAGTGTTGGCAGGTCTAACAATACCCAGATGTTTGTGCATGTTCTATGGTGAAATGAACTGCTTGCTACATCCTGTGCCGCATCATTAGCTATAGCAACCTGGCTACTGGGTGCCAACGCCAAAAGACAGTTAGAGAAAAAGAAAAGACAATATCCTTGAAAAAGAAAGGAAGAAAGCGAGAGGCTACCCTCATGCTCTGAACGTTCGCCACACATGCTGTTGGGCCGTGCATCTGGCACAGATCTCTCACAGCCTGGCTTCACCAAATTGCCCCATGCATCACTGGCCTCATGCGCCCATCTCTAAAAATTAGATTGTGGGGTTTTATGTGCCAAAACCCCGATCTGATTATGAGGCACGCCGTAGTGGGGGACTCCGAAAATTTGGACCACGTGGGGTTCTTTAACGTGCACCTAAATCTAAGTACAAGGGTGTTTTCAGATTTCGCCCCCATCAAAATGCGGCCTTGTGCTTAGCAGTCCAACACCACAGCCACTAAGCAACCACGGTGGGCGACACGCTCGTCTCTCTTCCACCCATTCGATACACGTGTCAACTGCGCTGACGTCCGAGGGCTAGAAGGGAGGTGCGGGAAGCGGGCGATGCAATGAAGGTGTGCTTAGTGAGGTGCACGGCACAAAGGCAGGTGAGGCCTGAAGGTGTGCAGCATGCAGGCAGGTGTGGCAGCTCGCATTCTTTTTTTCAAGAATTTTGCTTCCTTTTTCCTTTCAGCACGGCCACCCTGGTAGACATACTTAAATTTTATAACCGGTAAAGCAAGCACTTTATTCCACCATAGAATACATACAAAAGTTGACGGTGCATCGGTGTACATGATGGGGTACTGTTATAAGTGGGTTCGACTGTACTTGAAGCCTGGCCATTCCCCTGGTTCTTCTCATGCAACACTGAACACCAGACAAGGTGCTATGCAACTGATGAAGGAGGCAGGAGTCTACGTACCGTTTCGTAACAGACAGCTCCAGCAAAGTGCCTGACGAGGAATCCTTCGTCGTCGGTGATCTCTCGGTGGTCCCTGAGCTTCGACTTTCGGGGCACAGCCAGGCGGAAGTGCCTGGGGTGTGTGCTGTGCAGCACAGAGGTGAAGTGGGTGTGGCTCGAACGAGGAAGCTTGCTCTCCTCGTCGAGCAGGTCAAAGATCCCCGTGCCCTTTCCCTCCAGCAGGTCTGCAATGTGGTGCCCTCACACATTGCCCACAGCTGACGCTACCACGAGAAGGAGCACTCACCAATGCAGTCTTGGTTGTCCACATACTCTATCTTTTTCACAGAGAGGCCTTCTCTTTCATACAACGCTTGCTCCTGAAATGGTATGGTCGCGCACAATGTAACAAGTAGTGAAAAATGAACCAAAAGGGTGAAATTCACTTCATTATGAAGATAATGGGCCACAATAGTACTTGAGATATCCACAGCGCAATGCAGCAGCTCCATACATAGTTCCCACTGACTTGTGTTCCCCAGAACAGGTTCCTCTACGAGCATGTGCGCAAATACCCAGTCTTTCTACAAAGATGTCACATTTTTTCAAGACAGCAAAGTAGAGATAAGGAATCTATTTTTCCTGTAAGATGTTATTTGTGCCAACCTACTAAAGAGAATATCTGATAATCAATGACAAGCTTATGTAATGACTTGCCGCAGTAGACCAGGGGCTATGGTATTGCGCTGCTAAGCAGGAGGCTGCACGAGCTGCATTTCGTAAGGGGAATGCATAAACGTTCATGTACTAATATTTAGGTACACATTAAAAAACCCCAGGTGGTCAAAATTAATCTGCAATCCACCATTACAGTATGCCTCATGATATATAGTTGGCACGCAGTTGGAAAGTTTGCCATTGTTGTGTTCATTCCGTAAGAAAAAATGCATTTTTGCAGATTCTGCAAGTGTCTGGAAGCAGTTGTATGCACTGCACTAGCGCACGCATCATCGCAGCACAGTATATTAAATATGTATCACCTAGACAAGATTTCCTCAAGCTTTTGTGCAAGATTTCCCCAAGCTTTTGTGCACTGTAGCCAACAACTGGGTTCGTTAGAAGTGGAATTCACTGAATAAATAATATAGGTAGACCAAACTAAGCGAGAAGAATGGTCTGATATAACCCAAAGTGATACAGCCGGCTCTCATTACAACGTACCCTGATAATCCGAGGAAAAGTCAGTTTTATTCAAAGTCCACAATATCTGAAACGCCTCACTTCCGAAACTTTCGTCGCAATGTCTAACAACTTTATTGCAAAGAGTGAGTGATGAACCTCAAAAGTAAGAAGAAGAAAAGCTGTTTTGCTCGAAAAGTGAAGCATCGATTGCGATAGCAAATTAAGCAAGATAAGTGTGGTAGCAGCATCGAAACGAATTGACCTTCATGCTGTCTATCATTTCAATGTTAAAGCGGTTGAGACACTAAATTGTGAGGCTATAAAAAGCCCGCTATATGCTGCTTCTGTATGCGAAGGGCACCCACAATGAGGTATTGGAAGCTGCAAACATTTTAAAATAATTTTAATTCAGCTCCAAAAAGTCATTAAAATCTCTTTCACGTGGTCAAGACCCATCGCTAGCGTGGCTGTTATGACGTGACAGCGGAGGAAAGAAAATACTGACGTCATAGCACCCTAGCACAAAAACGTGACGTTTTTGTGCTAGGGTGCTATGAGCCCTCCCTTAGGTTGCTCCGGGACGGCGCTTTAGCCGCTGGGGTAGTGCTACACACCAGTATTTACAATGACAAAGAGGCCAGTAGTGTGAATACGAAGACGACGACGATTAGAGGCAAGCACAGGCTGTTGCCTCTTGGTCAAGTGTGGCATACTTGTAAATATCTTCCTACGTTTCAGCTGCTCTGAAAGGAGGCCACATTTCAGAGATCTTTTTTAGAGGTGCTAAATGGGCTGGTACTTAATAACTACAAGGGCTGAATTTTGCCAGAGCAACAAAACTGCACTTCCACGCAAGATGTGCAAGTTGCCGACTTGAAAGCAATGAAGAAATCGCTACTGTGAATAAGAAAGCTCATCATCTGTTAAATTTTATGTCCTATTTACAACCAAGTGTGGCAGCTTTGTGTTTTGAATCAAGTGTGCTAATTGCAAGTGAAGACCAAGCTGCGCTCTTTCTTTCATGAGCACAGTGGTCCAAACAAGCAACCCAATATGCTGAATCTTGCGTGCAAGTCAATAATGCAGAGTTTCAAATTTAGGTTCTGCAAACACAATTCCTTAGGAATTTTATTACTGTCACAAGTTCAGGTGGACAAGCACCACAAGTATATACTACACATTGATAAATAGGAGCACAAAGTAAGCAAATGATAATCTTTTTTACACGTTTGTTAACTTGACCTTACCTCAGCATTGGTGTGATTACCCAGAGATTTTTAGTGTGAATACCATAGCTCCTATTGCATTATATACAGTCGAACCCGGATATATCGAATTTGACGGGGATCGGAAAATAGTTCGATATGGCGAAAATTGGATATACATATATAGGCCAAAAAAAGCACTCGCGATCATAACAAATTGTGAACAACTGCAAACAGCTGCGAATCGCATAGCATGTGCACATAATATGAAAACGCTTTATTTCACAGGAAAAATCACTAATCACTCAATCTTCTTGAGACTGTCCAAGTGCGAGAGCCCAGTGCCTTCCATTTCGCCGCAACAGCGCTGAATCAGGCTGAACGCTGACGCCAGTTCAGTGGCTGTGCACGGACGCATTTCTTCGAAAACACAGTTGCCCTTGTCATTGCTGGAATCGCCGTCTTGAACGCCAGCTATTCTAGTCACAATGTCCTCATCAGCGAGGTCGGCTACCGCTTGAACTTCGCTGTCAGCGTTAATGAAGTCATCAACAGTCACTTCGGACAGGACGGCGCCGGGAAAATTGGACAAGTTGCGAAACGCGTCCTCCAAGCACTCATCATCATCTAAAGCTTCCGGAAATTCATCTCCGGCCACTTCAAGGCCTGCCTTGCCGAAACAGTTGGCTACTGTGGCCTGCTTCACGTCGCCCCAAGCTCCGGTAATTATCTGGATTGCGCCGAGCAGGTCAATCTTGAGATCGGTTCCCATGCGGAGGTTTACGAGGAGCCGTTGAATAAGTCGTTTCCGATAGCCTACCTTGAATGCCTTAATGATACCCTGGTCGAGGGGCTGCAGTCTCGCTGTGGTGTTTGGCGGGAGAAACATCAGTTCGATGTGCTGCAACTTGCAAGTCGTTTGATGGGCCGAACAGTTGTCTACCAGAAGGCAAACTCGGCGGCCTGACTTGCCCAACTCAGCATCCCAAGCCTGCAGCGATTCAACAAAAAGTTGACGTGTCAACCAGGCCTTCCTATTACAGCCGTAGCGGACGGGAAGCTGTTTACAGTTCTTGAAGCAGTGCGATGACTTGCTCTTCCCGATCACGAATGGCTGTAGCTTGCACAAGCCGTCCATGTTGGCTGCTAGCAGCACCGACACAGGCACTTTGCTCATTTTACCGCCGTGACATGAGGTTCCACGAAGAGCAAGTGTCCTATTCAGCAATATTTTCCTAAAGAGACCAGTTTCGTCTGCATTGAAGATTTCTGCAGGCAAAAACTTCGCAGTGATCTTCGGCCACTCCTCAGAAAGCCACTGCTGCATCTCCTGGCTGCTGACAGCCCCACTTTCGCCTGAAATGGCCTTCCCTACAATGCCGTGGCAGTTTTTAAACCGTTGCAGCCACCCAGTGCCACCGCAAAAGTTCTCTTCGCCAAGAGCCGCAGCAAACCATTTGGCATTTTCGATTAACATCGGGCCATCCAGGGGAATATTTTTCGCTCGGATTTCAAGAAGCCACGTATAGAGTCACTTTGTCAAAAGCAGCAGGGTGCACACGACACGATCCCGAGCGACTTTCCTCACCTGCTTTAAGCTCGATGTCCTGCTTGTTTTTTAACAACGTACTTAAAGTACACCGCTGAATGCTGAATGCGTCCGCCACGGAGGACATTTCTTTGTTCTCGACACGCCGGATTACCTCAAACTTTCTTGCAAAGTCCGGATTCTTCCTCTTTTTTATGTCTGCGGATGACATAGGTCACCAGATGATCGCAATCATACATGCTACACACTGCACGTTGAAACAGGTACACACAAGAAAACGCGCGATGCTCAGATAGAGCAGTCCGAGCGGCAGTCAACGGGGCTGCGAAGGAACGACAAAGGGAAAAGAAAGAAGAGAGCGGGGAAAAAGATCGGCGGAATATGCCGTCGAAGGCGCTGTTGGCGCGATTGCCGCTTCGCTATGCTTCGTTTTTTGAGCCCTCTCTGGCAGCGACAGTGCCGACCCTCACTCTCTCTTCCTTTCCCCAGGAAGCGTGCCTCGGAAACGTTGCCGCGTCTCCATGCCGCGCATTCTCTCCACTGAGCTCCAATGGCCTTGCCCAATGCACACGCTGGCGGTACAGGAGGAGCGAGAGAGCTCGTGCCGGTGGGGCGTAAGAACGGGGGAAAGACTCTGCGTCTCCATCGCTAGGCGACGGCCGCGCATGCGCAGAGGAGGAGCCTGCTGACTTACTGCGGAAGTGTTTTCCCCTGAGGACCCGACACGAATGTGTTTGGGAAAAGCGCACCTTCCAGGGGCGCGGTGCAGCGCGGCGTTCGATATATCGAATGTCCGACAAAAATGGAATTCGATGTACTACGCAATTGTCCTATACTTCTACATAGTATTTTCCAAGGGGGTAATCTGTGTGTTCGATACAGCCAATAATTCGAAATATGCGGGTTCGATTGTGTGTGTGTGTGTCTGTATGTATATGTATGTATGTATGTATGTATGTATGTATATATATATATATATATATATATATATATATATAGTTGCTGGCATGTCTGCATGTTACATGCCCATTCCCTGTGCACAATAATATGAGAGAGCTGGTTGGAATTGGAAATTGGAATTTGTGGAGTTGAAATGGTTGCACTATCTCTTGCTATAATGGCAAAACAAGGCCCGTGCCACACTTTAACCTAACAATGACAGATGCCGGCACCATTCCATTGCAACAACACAAACCCAGAGTAGCTGGTCTGAATATATGCAAGAACTACAGTGCAACAGAAAGACAAACAAAGTGAACACACACAGTGCTCTGGGTGTTCACTTCGTTCTTGTCCTTTGTCTTTTTGTCACCTGCTGTAGCTAATACTGCATTTTCTGCATGTATAACTCGCACCAAGAATAGTAAAATTTAACAGTAGGCCTCTTCGATTTTCGTAGTTCTGGCCGACGGCTGCCAGCTAGTTCCGGTCCTTGTATCGCTAGTTCCAGTCCTCGTGCTCGTATCGCACCGCCTCGCAAGGCCTTTAGAAGCTTAGAAGAAAATGCCTCGCAAGGTGCTTTAGAAGCTTAGAAGATAACGCCAGAAGTAATGGAATCCGATGATGACTGTAGCCAGTTGACTGATGTTGAATTCCAATGGCGGAGTCAGAGCAGCCGACGGATTCCACAAGCGAGCACTTGACTCTGGCGTAGAGCAATGCCTCCAAATCCACGAGTGGAACACAACCTGCGCCGCCGGAGCAAGGCGGAAGCGGAACTTCTATCTCCGAGTCACCCAGGATGCCTTGCGTGTTGTCATTTCCTTCCGCTGTTTGCTCCCAGCACCGCCGCACCGGTCACTTGTCTCTTCAGCGCCGTTCACCTTTTTTTTTTTTTAAAGTGCGGAATGGATATTTCACCAAGCGTGCAGCAGCTTTTGCTTTCTCGCGAGTCGTGACCGGTGGCACCTCCCAGCAGACAAACGTAGTAAAGGAAATACGTCACGCAGAGTTCCGGTCCACTCCGCCGATTTTGGCGGAGCATCTTTTTCTGCTCCACGGAGTGACTCCCGCTCTGAATCCCCTCTGCCTCTCTCATTGGAACACCTTATTCCCGCCCTCACTCTGTCATTGGAACAAACTTGCTCCGAAACGAGCAGAAAAACTTGCTCCAACTCCGCCATTGGAATTCAACATGAGCGAGGTAAAAATGCTCAAGCGCCTGAGTTGCAATTCGTCAAGTGCCCACAAAGATGGTGGCGAGCGCTCATTGGTTCTTTTTGTCATCTGCTAGCCAGAAAACTTCCAGAGAGCAGCCATACCAAAATCGTTCTGGCTGGTTCTGGCAGCCGGCGGGTAGATAGAACCGTCCGGCCTGAGCAAAACGAACGTGCGGCGGAAGTGCGTCGCACAGTGGGAGGAGCAACCCGAGAAAAATGAAGGTGCTCTGGCTGGCTCTGGCAGCCCGATGGTAGCCAGAAGTGGTATATCGAAGTGATCTAGCAAAGTCGGGGTGAGAGCTATATGCAAATTTTGCTTCAAGGTGTAGCTTCTTCGGCAGCATGGCTTCACCTCAAGGTGAAGTTATGCTGCCATGAAGCCACATCTCAAGACAAGGTTTTCCTGCTATTCATAGTTTCATTATCTCCTAGGAAACCCCACCCTTGTGCATTGAAGCTTCCTTCTGCTCTCCTTGGTCACCCATTCTCCTTTTCTTTACGGCAGCCACTTGGCATTTAATAGTAAACAGTGCACGCAACACCGGCAAATCAGAACTTGGATCAGGAAGAACTATGCTATATATGGCCGTCCTAAAGGCACATCCTCTCTTACGGAAATAAGCGCGCGCTAAGCAACATGCTTATGAAGGCGCGCCACGAAAGGCGCTTTCGCGGCAAGAATTCTCTGCCGCGCGAGAATGGGTCCCGAACCCATTTTTTTTTTGCAGTGCTCAGTTTCTGCAAATCCCACAGGTGCCGAAGTCGTCACGTGGTCGATGGGGCCAATGCTCTCACTGGCGAACCCGACTGGCATGCGCGCCGTGTTTTCTCAGCAAGCTTCATTCCCGCACTGTCATTCCCAAGGCATCTCGAGAGAGGGCGAGAACTCTCGCCTGCCCGCTGCTCTCCACAACCACGAACGCGCGCAGTGGTGTGACCTTCGAAACACGGCGCGCGTTTTTAAGCCTGCCGCCTTGCTTGCGCTTATTTCTGCAACTGAGGACGCACCTTAACACAGCAGAAGCTAAAGACAAAGCTGTATTCACATGACGGAGCAAATCGCAATTAGAGCTTGCGGATTGCACATGCCACGTGCCATGAACATGTGCCAGTGGCGCTCCCTTGGTCTGCATGAAGCACTTCATATGTGGGAGGGAGAGCCAGAGACACCATGGAGGTTTTTTTTTTAATCAGTCGCATTTGTTCCATCGCTGTTGACCTAGCGAGGGCTGCTCTGTCTGCAGTGTCCTCCGTAGTGTTAATGCTTGCTCCGAAATGATCAGACTCATATCACATGTCACATGACCGATTCATCCGCAATCACATCCATCATGTGGATACGTACAGCTTTGTCAGCATTGCCAAATGGGGAGGGGGTAACAGAGCAGCTGGCTGAAGATATGACGTGGATGAGCTGTGCATCTGCGAATGGAGACTGTTTATGCAAAGATTTGAGCGTTGTTGTATGCAGTTATTTCCATGGGTTATACATGTGGATTCCTTTTTTCTTTCTTTCTGGGCTGTTGTATTTGAGGATGCAGGTTATACACGGTGGCAGGTTAAATGTGGAAAAATACGGTAATGTATATGCATACCTAATGGTTCGTACATAAGCTACTGGTCAGTAAATAGTGTCATTCTACTTTAATATTGCATCTATGATGCTATGCATTGCAGGCTTGTTACAACTTTTTGTCTGTCTATTTCACACATTTTGTGCACAACCCTGATGAAATGCCCAAAGGGGGAATGGCAGCATTAATATATACAAGCAATATAATTTCTGAAGAGTTAACAACTTAATTACAGGGCAATAACTAATAGAAGTGCCCACGTAAATATCACACAAGCCACTGCATTCCAACATACAGTGAGCAGAGAAGGGCCGGTCACCTCTTTGAGAATCCTTTCATTGAAGAACTGCTGCAGCTTCTCATTACAGTAGTTGATACAAAACTGTTCAAAGCTGTTCACCTGGAAGTACTCTGTAAACAGAAATTAGCCACATGATATTAAAGCTGCTCAAATGCAACAAAGAAAGGTGAAAATTATGAAAGCATTATAGGTATCGTTTAGTGAATGGCTATCCAACCTGCACATGTATTATAACAAATTAAATTGTCACCACAGTCATGTTCTGAAAGAACATGTAACAAACCAGCTTACTATAGCACAGTGCCACAAAGGAAGGCTATTTGCTGCCCCTTTTTTTTTCTCAACTGTGAACATTTAGGTTTCCCAAGTGCCTTTACGCTACAGTCAGGTTCACGAAGAAATTTTTTCTCGTGCATCCACCTGTACTTTGCGAATCACTTTCGGTGAACTCTTTTAGTAAATAATTCATGTAGGGAAGTTTGCAAGTGTTGAACACTAATGCAGTTCAGCTCTGGTGGAATGCAGAATTACTGCAGCAGGTCAGCAAATAGGTCTCACACCAATTTTCTTGCACATTCTGCAATTCACCACTTGATATGCAGTGCATATGTTATCTTGGTAATGCATGGTTAATGCTTGTTGCTAAATTACTGTCCAAGCCACAAAACCCACATAAAGGACATTGAAATTACCGTAGCTAGCTATCAGGCCACTCCAGGGATTTGTCTATCAAAGCTCATGCATGTCAAAAAGAACTTCTGCTGCATGTCCTGGTCATTCATACCAATTCGTACAGACACGAGGGGTGCTGTTTCCATGCAAATAAGGTTTAATGTTATGCACCCCGATTACTATGCAGTGCTGCAAACATCCAAAGCCAACTTTAGTTTTCCCCTCAATTAAATAAATAATTTCCCTACACCTTTGTAAGGTACGACTGTTCAGCTTGTCAAATGGCTTCTGTAAAAATAATTTGTTTTTTGTTATGCAAATAGACTCCTAATCTATATCTTAAATTTACTTCTAAGCTCATTTTAGAATATTTAATATAATGCACTCAAGTTGAAGTGATGTTGCAGTGCAAGTTATTTTGCTAACATAGCCTCCTGCTTGAAGTTTCACAGTTAAACCTCAATATAGTGAAGTTGCTAATATTGGCACTTCACATCATATAAAAAAGGTGACTTTTTATGTATGCAAGTACAGTCAGTCTCACTCACTCTCACACACACACACACACACACACACACACACACACACACATTTTTTTTACTGTGGGTACAGTGTGGAGTAAACAGGAAGAACAGAAGTAGACACACACGGTGCTGTTTGTGTCTACTTTTGTCCATCCTCTGAAACTCGAGGACACAACCTTCAGAACTAAATGCGTAGGAAGACGGCGCACATGAAGTCACGGCCATCTTGACTCTTCCAACCTATGTACCTCTAAGACAGGGCATGCAGGCCGTGTATGTGCTCAGTCGTGCGCACAGGCCATGTGCAATTACAGCCGAACTATAGGAGGAGACGCATGCTCACCTGCCCCTCTCGCCCGCCCCTAATCGCACAGTAGCACAAGTCGCACATACTTGTGTGATCTTTTCCTCACAGCAGCGGGCTCATTAAGGATGCCTTAAAAGACAACCACACTCTAGCAATGGATGATTTTCTTGCGTTTTGCAGTACAGCCGACGAGCTAGAGCTGAACAAATGTAGGGAAGGTGTTCTGACCCCTTTTCGTGAAGCACCTCCAGATTTAAAGTTCACCGTTGAAATGCCAGAAAGAAAAGGAATTAGGTTTCCTGATTTGGTCATCACCTTCGAAAAGCAGTGCACATGCTGGAAGTACAAAACCCACCCTTGCAACTGGTTCCTGCCATACATTTCCAACCATTCCAAGAATGTAAAACGAGCTATCGTAACCACAGTGCTACAGGCCGCCCTAAAGAAGTTGTGTCATCACGTAATGGAAGAGAGCTTCATGCACCAGGTAACAAGGCTCAACAATGCTCACTATCCCCGAGACCTGCTTACAGAGGTCGTTGAAGGGTTGCTAAAGAATATGAGACTCTTGAACAGCAAGGTTCAACAAGAAGCAAACATTCTACAGAAAAGGAAGAAGGTCGCCGTTGTGTCTCATGTACCCGGCCTAACACACCAGCTAAAGAAGATAGCCAGCAAGGAAGCACATGCACCGGCAAAGCTGAGTTGCGCACAACAGAATGCAAGATGGGGGGCAGGGAAGATGTGACACAGCCACAACAAACACAGCTGGGTGGGGAAGTACTACACGAATGCAGACGATCTGCAGCATCCATACAGTGGTGTCTAGACTTGAAAAGGAGAGCAAAAATAGGTGAAACAAAAGGTGGAAAAATTTATTATCGTCATGGTTCCCTACTCCACACTTAGCCATCAAAATGGAATGCGCTGTTGCCATTCAAGAGCCTTTGCTACCGTGGAACTCTAAAAGGGCAGAGGGGTTTACAGTGGTAAAGGTGAAGCTGTTGAATGGGAACAATACATTGTTCTACTAGTCTGTGAACGAGAGTATTGTGGTTGGAAAATACATCTCTCACACATGCATATCTGGTAGGCCATAATGGGTCACGTGATTCATTAAGGGTTCATAAATGTTGCTGCTTTTATAAGTGCTCAGAAAAACAAGCTGCACTAAACATGGGACTAAGAAGAAGGCACAAAATAACACCCTATGTTGTTTCTGTTAAGTCCTGTAATTTGTGCGTTTCGATTTTCCAAGTAATGTAGCAACTAGCTCATCAACACACATTATATAAATGCCTGCAAGTTGTAAACCAAATTGACTTATTTCCATACCTTCAAGGTTAATATGGCATTACAGAAGGGAGCAGGCATAATATAAGTTCACACATGTTAATACATATGGCAAACAGATGCTGGAGTAATAGTATACTAAAAACATTTCACACAGAAGCAAAAACCCCAACACAACCATATTGCACAAACATATTTCGACAAATTTCTTCCTTTCCGAACCTATAAAAAGCATAAAATTCCTACATCTGGGGAAACTTATCTAGGCTTAGAAGCACTGCTACAGCGTAAAAATCTTAGGACAAAACCTCTTGCAGACGCTCCTTTGCTTTTAACCGCAGTTGATTTTCTAGGTGGCGCGTGGTCATGCGCATACAAGAGATTGTTGAGGCGTACTACTTTCAGAACATAAGCCCAATGTGTGCAAGCAAATCATCAATTGCACAATCCAAAAAAGAAATTCAATAATTTTGGGACACCTTGGCTATTGCTTTATGCTAACAGAAAATGGTAATGTATGGGCCCTTATTTTTCTAAATTTGTTCCGACCTTTTGCTTTGTAGCCTCAGTCCTTCAGACCTCTTCATGTTACTGGGTGCCATTATGAGATAAGAAGAAAGAAAGACAAACTTTTTTCCTACGTTTACGGCTTAGTGTACCAAAAAGGAAGGTGGGGGAAGGGCGGGGGGATGGGGGGGGCAGAGAAAAAAATACATAATTTTTTTACCCTCCTCCTGGAGTTTTAGTTAAAGCTATTTTTGCTACACATGGGAAATATACGAAAAAAGCAAAACAAAATCAAACATTAGGAAAGCAAAAAATGCCTACCGAATCCAGCAATGTCAAGCACACCAATGTAGTGGGACGATGAACTGAATGGAATGCTCTGGTTTATGCGCTGTACAATGAAGTCAAACAGCTTAGAGTAGACAGCCTTGGCCAAGGCATCACGTGCATTGTTTGCTTCGTAGGCCTTCAGGGGCACCCTGGGGGGGGGGGGGGGGGGGGAATCACACCAGCAGACATGCGACAACTTGCATCAGTCACAATCATGGCATTTGCACACAGCAACAAGACCCTTTGCATGCATGTACACCACACAGAGTGAAGCATGCAGCCTTGTGGTGCAGACAAGTCAAAAACTGTCCATTAGCAAGCAAACACTCTAAAATATAGAAGAGGCTAGGTATATCTGGAGGGACAAGATTGCACATAGCATATGCAAGTGCTCGCAGGTTAGGTCCTTTGACATGATTACGTACATTATACAGCAGCTATGGACAAAGGACTAGATGTATTTGTTCAGTGCTGTGCTTGTCCTTTGGTCAAACATGCTGTATATCACACATGCACATAGCAATTATCATGCCAGGAAGGCAAGGGCTCAACAATTTTTGCCATGACATAAAGGTACAAAATATGATTTGGTTGTCCAGCACAGATATTTACAGTGGGGTTACTGAAACCATTCTCAAGGCAGCAATCAACAAGGAATTTTACCATTACAAAAATGCAAACAAGACAATGTTGCACATTTACAGTAGTCGCCAGCCGATAATTTGAACTCAACGAGCACCGCCAAAACATCCGAATAACCAGGAGTCAAATACCAAATTCGCCCAGATATAAGTGACTTCATTCCAACAGTGACCAAAAAGGGTGTGCTGTATTCTCAGATTGTCATTTTTGGAGCTATGCACCTTCAATTTCGTATGATTATGCCGCAAGACGCATCGGCGTCTAGGAGTGACGGCATTCCTGGCACAGTGCCAAGCATGCTATCTTATCACTGTGCACAGTCGCCCTTCGATGCATCCCGTGCTAGTTATGCGAAATGTCGTGAAAATAAAAGTACCTTTTGAAAGTGATCATCCATGAATACAGCGCAAGTTTGTTGATGCGTGTTGCTGCCCACACATATGCTTGCCTAGAGATTTTGTGGCTGTGATTTTCTAGCAATGTCTTTTAAGCTATTTCTTTTCGTGCTTTTCACTTTTCATCAGCAGTCAGAGTGGCGCTCCTCACGCATTGTCAATGGGGTCAGCTGGCCATGAACAGTGGATGGTAAGAATTGAGCGGAAGGAGTCTAAAAAATTGCGTGCTGTTGTCATGCTGTCTACAAATAGACTAAGTTACAGTCAATGCATGCACTAAATTCTCATCAGACTACTAGATCGACTAGGCTTTGCTAGCTTAGGTTTCACGAATCATCAGCGACATACCAACGACCATGCCGGCAATGTTTCAAAACGAAAATATCACTATTTCTGCTCGACTCAGTGGCCACATTACTGCACGGTCGTGCAGTCAGAGTCCAAATTATTACACAACACCTTGTAAGATGTCCGAAATTTTGGTCGTCCTTATACATTAAAAGTCTATGGGGCTGGTGGCGGTGCAGCAGGGCTGTCCGAATAATCAAGCATGTCCGAATACAGTCGCCGACCGATTTTCCGGACTCCAAAAATTCGGACATGCCCGATTATTCGGTCAGCTTCGCGGCACCGCCATTCTCCCCATAGACCATAATGTATAACAACTGCCGAAAGTTCGGACGCCCTGCCACCCCTCGTCTGATTTTTCGGACACTTCTTGAGCCAACTCGTTCGAGGGCATCATGCACCAACTCTGACCGCGGCGCATAGTTCGACTTGCTGAACGCCATTTTTGTTTTGAACGGAGCCTCCTTGCTGCCCCACGAAGTGGCGCTACTGGAAATCCCCGCTCATCATCATCGTTTCTGCCTGGTTCGATAGAGTGATCGTACAGTAGTTCCGGTTTCAGCTTAGTAAGCCATGTCAAGACAATCCAGCAGCTGATTTCTTTCTTTCGCGCACGACGCTGCGAGTAGCACGTTTTTCGTTCGTGCGACTGGTGTCGGCACGGTGGTGATTGCGTTGTGTGCTGTGTCGAGGTTTCGGTGATCCAACGTGGCGTACGGAAACATCGCGTCAAGTGTCTAATGGCGCCGACAGTGCCCGCGCAGACTGCGCTGGGGAATGCCGGCAAGCGGGTGCCGGGAGGCCTAAGATTTGTCGCCTTCCGATGTGCTCCCTACTGACGCGGAAAATATTCTGCCGAGACCTGCGCAGTGGTTGCATTGTGATTCCGGACACCGTCTCATTTGACAGTTTCACAAGTGCTGACACTGCTGTACTGACATGCGCAGAACTCGACGACGGCGAGATCGTTCGTCAGGTTTCTGCTGCTCCGCCGGACGATGACTCCGAGTCGGAAGATGACGCACCATGTGCTACGCTGCCGTCGCATGCGGAGCGTGCACAAGCAGTGACTGTGCTTTCAGCCGCCCCGTACGACCCTCTCCGAGATTCAGGCTTATCTGATTGCGCGTAAACGGGACAGCGTGCAACGGCGCACTCACGATTTCTTCAAGCCTACTGCCGAGCCCGAATAAGTGCGTGGAAATAAAGGATTTCATTTTTTTTCTTAATCTGCTTTTTCGGACACCTGTTTATTCGGACATTTCCGCAGTCCCCGTGAGGTCCGAATAAACGGTCGGCGACTGTAATCAGTGTCTGAATAAATAATCGGTTGATGACTACAGTGCAGCCACACAAATGCATGCAAACTACATTCAGAAACAAACAAGGACCAGCCAATAATGGTGCTGAACATGCTCACATCAAACTTGGCTATTTCAAACTGATGTCTGCAATAAACAGCAGAAGCAGTGTCTTCAACATTTCATCCAAAATAACAGTAACGCATTTTAACTTGTCAAACTATATCGTTGAGGTTGTAAGTCGTAAGTTGAGCTGCAAGTTCTTGGACATTTTCATGGCACCATTATTGGTGCCAATGATGGACGACAATTGAAATTTCTGAGGCCTTACAGCATACTGTTATGAGTAAAAGAACAGATATGTTTACTTTTTTTACACATGCTGCCAGTGCCTCCATAAAAATGCAAGGAGTGATAAGATGCATTGGACTATCAAACATGAATTCGAGTTTCCTTTGGCATTTGCCAAATGCTATGCTATGCTTTAAGCTATGCCATCCCCCACTGAGCCAAAGAACTGGTCTTCAATTGTAAATTCAATGCAGTGAAACCTATTTAATTCAGATTTCACGGGACCGAAAGAAATTTTCAAAATAACCAAATGTTGAATCATCGAGGGTATCAAGAAAACAATAAACAAATGCTTACTACGTCAACACATCTATATTTACTGAATGAATCAGCAAATGCTGTCTATATTTTGCACCAGAGTAGTGTGGAAGCTGCAATTCTTTTAAGCTTGTGGCTGTATAGCACTCGCAGCGGCGAAGGCCTCGCAACTTCCTTCACAGCATGGCTGCAGCACGAGCCCTCATCTGAGACATGCTTTTTCACTACTGCATACACACCCTGATTATTTTGTCGCCAGGTCGCCACACATCGCAATGTAGACAGTGCTCTTCATATTCGACAGCTTTGCACCAAAGAAAACAATACTGTTTGCCGCAATCATGGTCGGCGAATGCGTAGTCATGAAGACCTGCGGCCGACGCGCACACGGAGTCAGAGTGAAACAACTGCCGTAGTAACCGCTGCGGATGAAACCATGGCCACTATTGGTGCAATCATGGATAGCGATTACGCAATCATGAAGGCACGCGGCCAATGCGGTGCTACGTATGGCGATAAACGCAACAACAAAGGCTTTAGAGGCGCAAATAGGCACGAAGCGTTATGGCATTGCTGTCATTCACATAAGATTTCCACTGATGACCGTGGCGACGCGAACTCCGCCGCTTCACCTCAGTTGGACGCTAATGCCACTTTTGCTCCTTTGCATCGCACATTTCCAGCACTCCGTCCTTGCCGAACGTAAGTGTTGTCCGAACTAACCCATGTGCGGCAAAATACATCCAAGTTAGAGTTTCATTGCGTTATAAACCCATATGCCTTCCGGGACCAGAGGATGAGTCTGAATTATCTGATTTTCTGAATTCACGCATGTCGAATTAATGACATTTTACTGTATGATAAAATTGTTGACATACTGAATAATGTGCCATTTCCAAGCACTCTGGAGAAATCGCATTTTTCGGATGTACTGTGAAAATTTGCAGACACAGACATATAAATTTTCACAGCACAATCTAAAAATGTCGCACTTCGCAGAGACGAATTGTACACAAGTCTGGGCTTCGTAGAATTTTAGCAGCTAGCATTCTTGCAAGCAATGCAGGATTACTCATCGTTGGGTAAGCTCAGTGGTTCTCAGCCATGGATCTGTCTGAGATCCCTTGTGGACCGGTAGAAGTGATGGGGGACCCCTTGCAGCGACAGGTATAAATTAACACAACATGCGGCATGAAACAGGTGTCTTTTATTGCTACTTGGCAAAGAATGGTCAAACAAAAGTGCCACGTCAATTCAACCTGGACAGCTTGTCAACACGTGGTGCAACATCATGCTTAAAGGGACACTAAAGGCAAATATTAACTCAAGCTAAAGTGACATTAGTTCTCGAGCATCTCTAAAGCATCAATATTATCGCGAATAGAGAAATCGAGGTAAATTCCAGATACGATTAGAGACTCCACCGGTACATTCAAGTACTTGCCCGATGATGAAGGCACTGCTCATTTAGATTCTGTCACTAGTACTAAACCACTCTTTACAAAAACATACTTGTATTGCATTATATAGCACGAAGAAAATGTTGCCTGCCCAGTTCAATTTCATTTTTAGAAAAAAGAACTCGTTGGCATTACCCTTGACAACGACGCGGGCGCTTGTCAGGTTTCATTTTCACTCGATTCTGCGCAGCCCATGCTTTCACGTTTCAGTGGTTTCGCTATCGCGTAGTGCTGCACTGGTTTGCTGGCTCGCTCAAATCGTGCTAACTGCAAGTAGCAGAAAATTCCATGTGATGTCGCGGGATGCCCAAGCGGTTCACATTACTTGATCAAAAGCAGCTGCAGCGGCGAATCCACCAGTCTGTTGTGGCTCGGTTTCTCCGTGGCCGAGCGCTTGCACTTTGCGTAAAAGAGGTGTAGCACTGTATTTCAGACGTCGTCTTACTCACCGCCGGCCGCAAGGGGCGATGATGGCACACACAACGTCACCGCTCCCCCTGGTTGGGTGGCGGGAGATTTTAAGTGTGATACAGGTATGTGGACCCTCCAGATGCAATGTTCTTGTAAACTAAGTCTTTTCTTGGAATGAAACAAGTATTGCGAGATTTCTGGAGTGGTATTTAATCCATGTCGAGTTAGTACTTGCCTTTAGTGTCCCTTTAAGAAGAGTTGAATATGTGCAGAACATTCAACCTGTTTTTGTATTTGGTTTTCAAGTGTGCAAGCCTGGGAAAAGCATGCTCACATGCATGTGTCGTAGAAAACTGCAACAAAGATTTTACAGCCATCTCATTTCTGCAGTCCCCAACCAGAATGCCTCAAGGCTTGCATTGGGTATCGAGGGCCCCCAAAAATGGTTTCACTGACCCATTTGAGAATCACTCGGCTAGCTGGTTCATAGCGCAATGAAAGCTATGAGCACAGATTTTAGGACAAGGGCTGAGGTAAAAATGAGTTGTCCTGTTTACCTTCGTCCTCATCTTCGAATGCACAATTCATTCATACAGAATAAGACACCTCTTTAAAGGTCAAGCATAACAAAGTTTTGTACTCATAAAAAGCCTAGTGCCAGATAAAAAAAAAAATTAATTATTGTGTTTTACACGCCAAAACCACTTAGTGATTATAAGGCGCACCGTAGTGGGGGACTCTGGAAATTTGGGCCCCCTGTGGTTCTTTAAAGGGCCCCTCACTAGGTCTGGCCATCTTGAGCTGACAAGCGCAGAGCATACAATGCGCACCATGGAAAGGTCTGGAATTTCAATCCGAACGCCGTTTTCCTTCTCCTCGCAGCCATTGCGCTCCAAGCCAGATGGTGATGTACGAATTCGAGAATTATTTAAGGCACCATCTGTTATTTGTGTGATATGTTGCTTGAATTGATGAATTGAAGTTCAGAGAAATAATAAAACACATAAACTGAATGTCTGCGTGTTTTTTGTTTTACTTTGCACTGAAGCAAAAAAAAGTACTTCCGCTTTGTCTGCTTGTTCGCACGGTCATGCAGTCACGTGCGCAGGTACCGAAACTATGCCATGTTCTATCGTGTTCCAGCACATGATCATGCTCTGCGATCCGCTTGTTCTGCCTTAGTATTAGTGTAGCACTGAATTATACCGCTAGTCATGTGTCCTTGCACACAGTGCGCAAAGTCATGCGCTGCACGAAACCACACAACCACAACAGCTCGTGCACAGCGCCGGAAAAAAAAAAGAAAAAAAAAAAAACGAGACGAAAGAAATATGAAGGTGGGGCCTGTGATGTATACATTACGCAATCCTCGAGATTCGGTATGGGAGAATGCAGGGAAGGAATTTCGCTTGAGGAGATAGATAGGGGAGGTGGAGAGAGTATCTCGCTATGCAGTGAAGCTCGCCTCCTGAAATCACAGGTTTGCAGCAGTGAAATATTTATCTCGGCTATGAATGAGCCAATTTGAAACATTTTGGCGGCAGAATGCTCCCTACAGGACACGTACAACTTTCAGTGTTTAACCAAAATTTGATATGGGGCCTGGTGAGGGGCCCTTTAACGTGCACCTAAATCTAAGTACACAGGTGTTTTTGTATTTTTTTCCCTATCAAAATGCAGCCGCCATGACCTAGTGCCACATAGCATAGACATAAAATAACCTCAGCAAAAAATTTTACGTCTGAAACACTGGTGCACACGTCACAAAAATATTAAACAAATGTCACACTTAAAGTGGGAAAACCCTGCCTCTATGAAAATGATGCAGAAGCTATAATAGGGCGGCTGTAGCCAGAATGTTGAGAACCTGTGCGGCTTCTTGGCATGACCTCCAAGATTAGGGCGCACCCATGGCAGACCGTGGCCATCGTCGTGGATTTGTGTCTTATCCGCAAGCCACCAGGTCTATGCATTGTCTGCTTACATGAAGCTGCACTTTGCTGCTACAAATGTGCGACACAAATATTGCTAGTGCAGGAACAAGCCTTAAATGCTGTTAATAAAAACTGTGCCAACTACCAGCCCTGCAGCGTTGCCAAGATTGCTTCAATAGTGTATACTCATCAGAACAGTCAAGTCTAAGCCACTCACATGTAGACGGTGCCTTTGAGGCCGCCTTTGCTGGTCTGCATGACACGACTCAGCAAACTCTGGCGCAGCTCGTCCGGGTCGACGCCCATCAGTGCTGCAGCAACCCGCAGCGACTGCTCTGACTCTGCTGTGACCTGGCTACCCCCCCGGCTGTCGTCGGGGCTCTCCTCAAAGGTCACATTGCCCAGGTGCAGCACGGCTGCCACTGCCACATAGATGCTGAGTCGCTCTTCGTCAGTCAGACCTGCGTGTCAGGCAACCAGGTGGGGTTCGACATGTAGCTACTGCAGCTAGAATTGGAGTGCCACAGCAATGAGTTATTGGCTTACTGATCAAGTGGCGCACAAAATGCAGAATGGAACACAACTCTCAATAGAAGAGGAAGTTGGGAGAGTTCGTAGCTTTTACCCTTGTGCTATTTGGGGGTCACATGCTGTCCACTAATCTCTGTTCTGCCACCTCTTCTTGCTTTGCGATAGACTCAGATGAAGGTTTCCTTGCTTGTGCATATTTTATCACGTTGAGCGTAATTATTTTTAAGAGCATGTACGACCAGAAAAGCGCATTTCTCCAAATGAAGTTGAGCTGATAGCCAGTGCTGCATTCCTTTCATTCTCCAATGTTTCGTGCCGCACTGCGCTTACAAGATGGTACACATACCCATAAGTTGGAGGGCCCGATCAAGGTTTGAGAAGTCCTTGGCATCATCAATAACTGGGTCGCGCAGTGGTCCTTTGCTTTGGTGCTCCTTGGATCGGGAGTTGTTTTTCAGCAGCCTCTCAGACTCCGAAGAGCAAAAGTATTGGGTGCATCCATGGCGTAAGTACTGAAACAGCGTGAAAAAAGAGTAGTGCTCAACAACATTTTTCTAAAAATTGACTGCTGTTCAAATACCTCTTCTTGTTTTTTTTTTTTTTTTGCTATTTATAAGATGGTGCCCCAGCTCATCCTGGGTTGCATGCTATGAGGCAATATGCCTTTCTGGGTGGCCAATAAACCATGTAGAGTGGAACCTAATTAATATGTGCCTGGCAGGAACGTGGTAAAACTATGCACTAAATGGCAGTAAGCAATAAGTGGCAAGTATTAATTTGCATCTCTTTACATGCGTTGCTACGAATGAAAAAAAAAAAATGCGAAGTGACAGTAACCGTCACCTAAAATATGCACTAAGAAGTTTATTTTTCCAAAGCCATGAAAGGCATGCATTAGGAAGTTTATTTTTTCCAAAGCAATGAAAGGCAATTTCGGCTCTTTCACATGACCATGTGATAGAGCACAGGTGATACCAGGGAGCACTTGAAAGTTTGGTAAGAAGCCCAGTGGAAGAGCAGACAATGTACTGACACATCGAACTTCCCTCAATATGTGCATGCGTGTGAATGAGAAGTGGCACCGCTTCTTTGAAACGTGGTGGCTGCTGCTGCATGGCTCTGACCATCCTGTGCAATTTGTGTGCAGCCCACTAAGTCTACCAGCAGTGGTGGTCCAGCCAGTTTAGGCATAGAGTTTCTCACTATAACACCTAGAGCGTAATCTGGCGCCACCGTCTATGGGAGTTTCTTAAGGGGGCACCGTGCCATCATGGGAATGACGGTATATGTGTCTGCGAGGCTCGTGTTGTAAGAGGCTTCGTCTAAAACGTGGATATGGCTACGCAAATAACGCGTTCTCAAAGTAAAATCTTCATAAAATGTTTCCATTCACTCATATTAAATCTTTACTCACCCACGATGCATGACCAAGCGAACAAAAGCAAGAACAGACGACCAACTGTTTCAAAGCGAGCGCGAACCTTGTCGCCTGTCCTCCAACTTTAGCGGCCCGCTGATACTTTTTACGTAACATGTAGTCGTACACACAATAACAAGTTCTCATAGTTAAACAAAACATGCTTTCGAGTAATAATAAAGCTAAAACAGCTTTTCGCGTACTGTTCTAGTAGAAAATGAATCATTGTGACAGACGGAACGGCACTTGCCAAGCGCGTCTTCAAGGTGTCCTGTCTCTACGAGAACGATGCCAATCCGAATCCACAATATACCAGCATTCCCATGCATACCACAGTGCAGCAGCACCAGATTTCCCTCTAGGTAATGTAGTGAGAAACTCTATGAGTTTAGGATTTGGAGCAATTTTTGGAGCAGGAAAAATGTCGTTCTGGAGCAGTTTAGGAGCAGCTTCACTCCAGAACGAGAGTCTAGGAGCAGTTTGGAGCAGTTTCGGGGCAGAAAAATTGGTCTTTTGGAACACTTGGAGTAGTACAGTAGCCATTTGGCGAAGCTTGTTATTACTGTGCATAATGAGAGCAGCATTCCCGGGCAAGTTGGTAATCCATTGCTTAAATAATATTGCGCGACATAAAAACGACACGGACGTGAAAGAAGACGACACACCAAGTGCAAACTTTCAACTAAAAAACGGCTCAGGTGGTTTCTTGGCGATCCACTGTCGCGATCATGGGTGCAAGCCTCTTGAGGATCAATGCACGATTGCTTCCCGTGGCAGAACGCAGCTCATCCGTGAGATATCTGAAGCGCAGATGATCGCGAAATTGGGTGATGCGTGTGTTAGCTTCCAGTCTCTGGGTCTCACAGAAAAAGAATTACGTTACTTGGACGCGGCGTCACATGACATGTAACCATGTTACATGACTTTGCACTTCATTTCCTTGTAAGCGCATGCGCGATCTACGTTGCCTGCCATGTATAAAATGACGCAGTGGCACAATAAACTTAGTTGAAAGTTTGCGCTTGGTGTGTCGTCTTCTTTCACGTCCGTGTCGTTTTTATGTCGCGCAATATCATTTAAGCATTACTGTGCAACCAATAAGTGCTGCTCAAGAGTGACACAAGACACAAAGCCAACAGCAACCAATTAAGCTTGCCTTCCCACGGATGGTATACCATGCATGGAGGTATGTTGCCAATGTTTTTATTTGGGTAGGCAAGGAACTTAATTATGTAGAGAATCTTGTAGCCTAACGAGAACAAAGATATGCACCTGGGTGCCAGACAGGCATAAAATTACAAATGTGCTAGAACAATTCGTGCCATGAGGCACAAGACAAAAAGTGATGGCAAATGTCTTATGTGCATTCCAAATGACAGATGTGTCACCCAAGACAATATGTGTATTACACCCAATAACAGTGCTAGAAGCTCAACAATTAATAATAATTTAATTATGGGGTTTTACGTGCCAAAACCACTTTCTGATTATGAGGCACGCCGTAGTGGAAGACTCCGGAAATTTCGACCACCTGGGGTTCTTTAACGTGCACCTAAATCTAAGCACACGGGTGTTTTCGCATTTCGCCCCTATCGAAATGCGGCCGCCGTAGCCGGGATTCGATCCCCCGACCTCGTGCTCAGCAGCCTAACACCATAGCCACTGAGCAACCACGGTGGGTATAGAAGCTCAACAAGAGACTATGCATCTATGAATGGTGCCAAGATGAGATGCTTCTATACGGTGCATCGCAAAGATGGTGATGGCGGTCGAGAACAACATTTCTGCTATCCCGTACACTCACTTTCGTTTAAAGGCAGTTTGTCAGCTTTCGTGTGTTGCGTGGCCTCTGCAAATAGATACTGAGTTGATTCAGCATAAAACCGTAACTTTTGTCACCGATAACTGATCGAGCTTTCAAGGCACTACCTTTTACTGCCCCCAAGAGCTCAAACTGCCACAGGCACATCTGAAATAGCTCTGAAGGCCTGCCAATACAATTATTAGGCGTATCGGTTCTCGTGCTGTGACAGGAGACAGCGGGTGCATGCGTGTATAATTAAGGAATACATACTGTGTTAAAACATGTTGGCGAGCTAGTTGGTTAGAATCCATGATAGAGTGTATAATCGTGACTGAACGAGGACGTAGAAAGTCTCTGTGTATCTGTTTCTTTCTACGCCCTCGTTCAGTCGCGCTTATACAATCTGTCATGGTCATACTGTGTCCTGCCACAATTGCCTCTTCTAACTTTTGGCATCATCATCATCATCATCAGCAGCCTGGTTACGCCCACTGCAGGGCAAAGGCCTCTCTCATACTTCTCCAACTGCCCCGGTCATGTACTAATTGTGGCCATGTTGACCCTCCAAACTTTCTAATCTCACCTGCCCACCTAACTTTCTGTCGCCCCCTGCTACGCTTCCCTTCCCTCGGAATCCAGTCCGTAACCCTTAATGACCATCGGTTATCTTCGCTCCTCATTACATGTCCTGCCCATGCCCATTTCTTTTTCTTGATTTCAACTAAGATGTCATTAACGCGCGTTTGTTCCCTCACCCAATCTACTCTTTTCTTATCCCTTAATGTTACACCTATCATTCTTCTTTCTATAGCTCATTGCGTCGTCCTCAATTTAAGTAGAACCCTTTTCGTAAGCCTCCAGGTTTCTGCCCCGTACGTGAGTACTGGTAACACACAGCTGTTATATACTTTTCTCTTAAGGGATAATGGCAACCTGCTGTTCATGATCTGCGAATGCCTGGCAAACGCAACCCAGCCCATTCTTATTCTTCCGATTATTTCACTCTCATGATCCGGATCAGCAGTCACTACCTGTCCTAAGTAGATGTATTCCCTTACCACTTCCAGTGCCTCGCTACCTATCGTAAACTGCTGTTCCCTTCCGAGACTGTTAAACATTACTTTAGGTTTCTGCAGATTAATTTTTAGTCCCACCCTTCTGCTCTGCCTCTCCAGGTCAGTGAGCATGCATTGCAGTTGGTCCCCTGAGTTACTAAGCAAGGCAATATCATCAGCGAAGCACAAGTTACTAAGGTATTCTCCATTTACTCTTATCCCCAATTCTTCCCAATCCAGGTCTGAATACCTCCTGTAAACATGCTGTGAATAACATTGGAGAGATCGTATCTCCCTGCCTGACGCCCTTCTTCATAGGGAATTTGTTGCTTTCTTTATGGAGGACTACAGTGCCTGTGGAGCCGCTATAGATATCTTTCAGTATTTTTACGTACGGCTCGTCTACACCCCGATTCTGCAATGCCTCCATGACTGCTGAGGTTTCGACTGAATCAAACGCTTTCTCATAATCAATGAAAGCTATATATAATGGTTGGTTATATTCTGCACATTTCTCTATCACTGCTATTACGGTGAAGTATGCTTCACCGCAATACTTCACTTATGCTTCACTGTGTAACACTGCTATATTGAGGCGAAGCTGACTTTCAGAAACCGGCATTACGCAACGTGTCGTGCTTTCCGAGCTTCAAAGTCATTGGCGAGGATTACGAACGCAGTGGAGTAGGTGTCAATGCTGACAGCCGCAAATTCTTTCAATGAAAAACACAGCACCTAACGGCAAGAAGCTTGGTAGCGAACATCGAAGTAGCTAGGCCTAGCATTTCTGTGGTGGTGGCTACAGCTGCCAGCGGATCTGTGTGTGAGAGTGCCTGTTCGAGGCTGCGAGATAGTCAAAATAGCAGCGGTGGTGGCTTTGATCAATGCCATTTCAGACCTGCGGTCATGAAAAAAGGTCCACAAGATCGGACGGTGAAGGGTTTTTGCGTATGAAATTTCAGATGTTCCTATATTAACTCTATGGGGTAGCATGGCAGTGCTGCGGAGGCGTCCAAATTATCGGGTGCCCGGAAAATCAGTCGTTGACTGTAGGTGCATAACTCTACTGAAAACATTGCATTGCCGTAAAAACGCGAAAATAATGCACTTTTGTGCAGTTGGCGCAAATACCACTTGAGTGGGCGCAGCCAGAAGCAGGAAATTCGAATAGTAGCAAAATGGCACAAATGGTGCAGTTGGACCACCACTGCTACCAGCTGTCTGTTGGTACCAACGTGTGCATTTCATGAGAGCATCTGTGTAGCATGCTGTCTTTGTGCCCACACCCCATGCAAGCGACGCACAAATTAGGCACATAGCTTGTTGAGCCAATGTGGCAACACTGGGCTGCTTTCAATTCTGCAGGAAACAGTGACCTGTTTGGGTTGTCGCCTATAACTAACTGCTTGCAGTACACTTCTACCGGCACTTCACCCACTCCGCATTACGCCATGAGCACTGCAAGCTACAGCAGGTCCATTCAACTTGCCTGCATTTCTTGAATTTGAGATCACACGACCTCCAACATTAGGTGCACGGGAACACAGCAAGCATCAATGCACCGGCCATCTCGGCTAATCCTTAGTCTTTGCCCCCGCCGGAGATACTAGGCACCCACATATGCACTCGCATACGCGCCCAACCGTGCAGACAGCCATGCGCAGCCACAGCTCGGCTGAAGGAGGACACGAGTGCATTAGGGGAGAGGGCAGGAGTCCAGCGCACCCAATGTACCTTGCGAACCCGAAGTTTTGGGTCCTTAATTCTGAAACTTGCTTCAAGACTGAACACACCTCACCCCTTGCTTTTGTTATGCAACTATATTAGGCAAGAAAGGGCAAAGAAGGGCTAAGCTCTTGGCACCACCACACACTGTACATGCAGCATGGCAACAACTGCAGCGATCTTTGACTGCTAGGTGGGCCTTGCGCCAGGTGGAGTAAGAACGTTGCTTGCTCTGGTTATCAGCAACAGAGCAACTAGCAGAGTTTCAATGTCTGTGTGTCTCCACATGGTGCACACACAGAGAGAAACAATAGGGCAGAGGAGAGACCCATTGGCAGTGCTTGTGCAGATACACCTGTGTAGCAGGAACTGGGACATCTGAATGAGGCATATGTTTTGAACCCTAAATCAAGGCCGGCCACACATGCAATGTGCCTTTTACAAATTAAGAAGTTCCGCAGGAATGGTCTAGCCTGAGTTGAGGAAGTTGGAAGGAGCGACAATGGTTCTTTGGCAAGTGCTCACATGGAAGTCATCCGGGCTGGTGATTCGGAGTTGCTGCCTGAGCTCGTTGGGTGCACCAGCGCAAAGTTGGTAGAAGATGTGGTAGTTTCGTTCACCTTTATTCTGGCCACAGATGCGAGACTTCTCCAGCAGGTAGTGTGAGATGAAGCCACCCACTACACTGCACTGCAATAAGAATGGTACGAGACAACACTTGAGACTGCAATACGCAGTGACATGCTTTCTTTCAACAACTGTCACGGTCTGCCACGCTGCTATGTGGGAAATGTGGAACAATAGCCGAGGCCATTGACACTTGCCTACTGATTTTCTGCCAATTACATTTGCAGTTCCTTTCCTTATTAAATCTAGGGGCAACTGTTGGTTGAAAACCCGATGTTATGCACCTGGAATCATGTGTCTTATCAGGCTAATTTTAAAGGAAGCTGAACCCTTACTGGAATGCGACTAGTATCACATCACCTTCTACTAAGTAATCAGGGGCTTTAAATTTACACATACAGCCGAACCCGGTTATATCGAACTCACAAAAACGCCTATCAGTTCGATATAGCGCATAATTTTATATAAGCCCACTAAAGAATTAGATGCCATAAAAGCACATGCCATTTATAAAAGCACTTTATTGATGAAACTAGCTTAGTGTCGCATGACATAGTCCTGTATCTTCTTCGGCTTGGACAACTTCGCTACCTGCGACAGCACGCACTTTTCCACATTGTCTAAAGAGTCGGATCAGCTGAGGCTGCAACCTTCCACATTCGAGCAGAAGCATCAGACTAGCGCGAGTGCACCAATCACCTCTGAGGATGTGGGCAAAGGATCATCGCACTTTTCTCATTGTGCCCGCTTTCACTTGTGCTCGGTATGATGTCAGCAATGTAGCCTTTGTTCTCGGGCTCTCCAATCATCACAACACCATCATTCGCACGCGCAAACTTGTCAAGTGCTGATTCGTCAATGGCTTACAGAAATTCAGACAGCTCGCTCCAAACTTCGGTGACACCAGCAATGGCTTCGTCACACTCGTAAGCATCTTCAGAACCATCAACGGGCATGCGGAAGCTGGCACATCTGAAGCAGTTTCAGATGAACCACTTGTACACGGCCACCTCGATGTCTTTGGCTGTGCTTACGTGTCGGGCGCCACGGGCACCAGGTCGTGTGTCTACTTTAGCCCTCATCTCCCCCTTATTCTTCAAGATCGTGCTGATAGTGCACCTTACTTGTATGCTGCAGCGACATCCGACTTCGTACCACGTTTGACTCGATTTACGATTTCGAGCTACATAGCGAAAGGCATTCTGCCGCTTTGCACTAGCCAACACGGCAACACTGCGGAAGAAGGCCCACAAGGCGCAAACACAATGAACGAGAAAAGCAGTGAGGCAACTTGGAATTGCACAATCTTGCACGAGGAGGGCACAAGAGCCCCTGATTGGCTATCTGAGCAAGCAAACGCTGCGGGTTGGCCACGATCATTTTTTGCAGGGGGGGGGGGGGGGATATCGCTGACTCGCCCAACACGGCGCAGTCACGGTAGGGAGAGCAGTTGGATATAGCCACGCTGCTGGGCCAAACTACTTTTGGCATGTTTCGGCAGCCCTCCATGGTCGGCAGGTTTCTCTGCCACCGCGAGGGAAAGCCAACTGTGGGCACTTTTGCGCAGCTTGATGTTCAATATATTGGGAGCCGCTGCTATTTTTGTTCGATGTAAGCGTAACTTTTGCTACATACAGTCAACGACCGATTTTTCGGACCCTCTAGGGAACGTAAAAACGTCCGAAAATTCAGGCAGTCCGAAAAAATGAATGCATGCAAAAAAACGCACCCTTTTTATTTTTTTCTCAGATCTAGAGGTAAAGGGCGAAGTAACAGGCTTCCGAAACCCTGCCACAGCATCAGTGAAGTGGCTATAAAAAGAGGCGTTCAAAAACTCTGTATGCAGCCGACTGCCGGTTTATTATGTACATGTGCATCGCCGGGCAGGCGGTGTTAGTGCTGCAGTGGCTTGAACTGGTTCATTGTTGTTTTGACGGCGTTCCGGTTGCATGCGATCATATTCGCCTCGATCTGAGCAAGGGTCATGTCAGCACTGTACACCGATGAAAGAGTCAACAGTGCTCACGTCAACTCGGCGCCTGTAGGTGGCGCAGGCATTGGCTCCTCATTTTCAACATCGGAGTCTTCTGAATCCCCCACAACCCGACGGACTATTTCCTCGTCAGTCAGTTCTGCGCGGAAGTCGAGCTCGTTGTCAGCATCAACAAACTGTTCAAAAGTTATTTCCGTGGGTATAGAAACCCCAGCAGAGCGGAGGTCGTTGATCACGTCGTCCGACGGTACTGCTTTCCGCGCTTCGATGCCATCGGCGAGGACGACGAAGACGGAGTGGGCGCCATCGAAGGCAAGCGAAATCCTCAAGTTGCGAACAGTGGAGTTCGCTCACGAGCGTCGAAGCACCTAGGCCTAGCGTCGCAGAGCACACTTGACACAACAGACAACCACACACCACGCTAGCCAAAACGTGGCCTGCGCAAACAAACAAACAAAATGGCGCCGCTCCGGAAACTCCGCCGGAGGCGGAAGTGCGGCGGTGAACATCGCCAGCGTGGCCAGACCAAATCGGTGTGTGACGACTAGATTCGGCTAGTTGTGCTTCAAAGCGGTGATGTGCTTCGGCTGCAAGTGGATTTCCTTCTCAAGGGCGCTGCGCGAGGAGCCAAAAATTCCTTCCGTCCGTCAAAAAGTCCGGAAAATTGGACGGCGGGGGGTTCGAGCGTCCGAAACTTCAGATGTCCTTATACATTGATTCTATGGGGCTCGTGGCGGTGCCGTGAAGACGTCCGAAATATCAGGCATGTCCGAAAATTTGGGCGTCCGAAAATTCAGTCGTTGACTGTATACTTATATACAGTAAAAGCTTGTTAATTCGAACCGCAAGGGGAAGCCGCTTCAGTTCTATTTAATGAAAGTTCGAACTAACGAAAGTGAAGGAGAACAACAGTACACTGCGATTTGGAAGCAGTAGGGCATGTCAGAAAGTGATGGCGTGTGCTGCAGGCACACGCCATCTTCAATTCACAGCTCTGGGTCCGACTGTGCCACACACCCGATGTCCACCAAAACGAACGTTAGCCGAGGCTTAACACCATCATAAAGAATCACGACGGCCGGTACATCCTAAGCTGAAAACAGACGTGCACAACCGATGAAGACTGCAGAGACAAAGACGCTGAACATGTGAAGGTGGCGCAGGCCCCGATTCGTCGTTTCTTGATTGTAAGCGCAGCTGCGACGCTCTTGATTCGCGGTGTTTTGGTGCTTGCCACACCATCTGCCGCGCAACATTAGCTGCTACACAAGATTTTCAAACCCTCCAAGATTCGCGACGGGCAAGAAGTTTTGGAGGTCATGTAGAATGGAGAAGAGGCAACCGCCGCTGCCTTCTGGCCGATTCCGCACCGGTTAGATTTTTCCCGATTTTGCCTTCTCTCGCCGTTCTTTCCGTTCCGGAGGCGATGCAGCCTTGTGTGTAGGCAGTAGGCGCATTTCTCTGGCCGTGTGCCAGGCGGCAAGCCGCCGGCACAGTGGTGCACAGTTCGAATTATCCTTGGCAGAACCTTCTCGCGTTCGAATTATCCATAAATTCGAATTATTGAAGTTCGAATTAACGAGCTTTCACTGTACTATTGCTTACATATATATACTTATATACTATTAGGTGTAAACTAGTTCGATATAGTCAGATTCGACTGCACAATATGTCACCATCTTAGCACACGCCTGCCAACCTGAAGATTTGGGAATTCGTAAAACTATCGCGGCAGGGGAGGGGGGGGGGAGGTGCGTGGCAGCACTTTTTTTTTAAGGGATTTACCTCTTGCGACAAGCTCACACATTTTCACAACCACAAGTGAAATCCGTGTCTTGGTGAGTAAAGAGCGAAAACTCCAGTGGGCCACAATTTATTTTTGCAATGAATTTGCTGTTGCCGACTTTGTCTGCTTCAGAAACTTCAACGTGTAGGTTTGCTCAAAGCAAGTACCACTCTGGTGCCCCTTGACCATAAGCAGACTTTCGAGTGTTTCTCACACACAGATGAGCGAATCTCCGTTCGAGTTTTGTTCTCAGTGCTGAATATTCTCTCACATTCAGCATTGCTGCAAGGACTGGAGAGAACACCCAGCATTAACCATTGAAATTCTATGGAACCTGAGCGATCCGTTGACACTTCGAATGCTTCCTAATTGCGACCACTGCACGTCGCACCTTGGCTCTTTCAATATGTCGGCTGGAACCTGACATGCTTGCAAGTTGACAAACTCGACTTCAAGTGCATCGATAGCTTCTTTTGATTCGCCACTCTCCTGGGGTAGGATAGCAGGGAACGCCATAATAAAATGATGTACGCTGTTGAACGAAGCAGTTTCCAGAGCTTGTACTTGAGTAACTTCAGCCATCTTGAGATTGACATCTTCTAGAGGGAATTTATGGCTAATGTAATCGCATGCTGCCATTAAGTACAGATGTACAGCAGAGAAGAACTACTCTCTCTCAAAGCAGCTCAGTGTCTCAACCACAGAGTAGGTTGTGCTGCCAATGACTATGTCTTCATCACCTTTCTGGTTCTCTGCAGCTCCCCAGTCAACTTCCAACAATGAATGACATGCCTTGATCACCTTTCTGGTTCTCTGCAGCTCCCTAGTCAACTTCCAACAATGAATGACATGCCTTGACAACACCTGGGCACACAAATGTAGTCAGGAGATCCTCGAAAAGGCGGTTCAAGAGGCCCCTCAGTACATGAATCTGAGGAGTCTGTGCCTGAAGAAGGCAGTTTACTTTCTCAAAATGTGGTATAACATTTTGAAGAAAGAGACAGCATGCACTGTTTAGCTCCGATGACAAAAAATAAAACGGGCACTCCTCACAGGTCACATGGCTGGCTTCCCCAGAATCCTTGGTGTGAAGTTTGTTTTTTTGCTTGAGGTCCAGAATGAGCTCCTTAGCGAGAGTTCATCGCCGTTGGTGCTTTCTTTCCCGAGGCCTGCAGCAGTCTTGTGAAGATGTGTAGCAGACTTTGGGGTCAGTGCAGTGCAAGTCTTTGCAATTTGGTATGACTTCAAAAACAAGCTCTGCTTGTTGCACTGCTTTGTTTCAGATAAAGAAAAGCTGAGTAGTGATTTCCACTGGTCGAGCAGCCTCTTCAAACACCTTTCCAACGACAGCCAACGTGTCAATGAATGCTTCAGTATCTTTCTGACCTCAGCGTCATGCATTTTTCCCTGCTATCCTACCCCAGCAGAGTGGCGAATCAAAAGAAGCAATTTTTTGGAAAGTTGATCTTTCCATTTCGAGCTTTTCTCTATGTAAAAAAAAAAAAAAAAAAACTGTCAACCAAGGCCTCATCAACCTTTACAGGAAGACATAGCGTAAGCGGCGTAGCGTGACTGGCCACAAGCGAGGTGCGGCGAAAACGTCACACTATAAACATGCCTCTGCGACACAGATGCGTCCAAACACGTATCCCAATGATGCTTTCCTTTGAGTAATAGCCACAAATCTCAAAGGTTACGCTTTTTGGTACTGTGAGCGCTGATAAACGTGACGCCCGCCATGTGTCAGACGACATTACCTCTGGTGCTGCTTTTTGGCAGAACATCTTGTACAGAAAGAGCATAGCCTCCAAGATGCAACGTGATGACAACAACAACAACAACAACAACAACAATAATAATAATAACAAAAGAAAAAAAACGAAATACCACGCAGCACCATGTCCGCGTTTTTATCTTGAAGGTCTTCAGAGAGGGAGAGAACCGACCTGCAACAGAGGCAGTGGCCATGCCTGGTCAGGCACAAACGAGTCTCTCTCCACTCAGGCCTAAACAAAGGGCCGCAAATGAAAAGAGCAAAGCTGCGTGGCGAAGCCAGCGTCGCCAACGTGTTCCCGCGCATTAGCACTCTCCTTATCCACAATGGCGCGGAGTTCGTGGTGGTGTGGATTTTAGTGTGAATTAGCGGGATGCGTTGCATATTGCTTACTATACATTGTTGGACGGACCTCGGTGGCTACTTCAAATTATCTAAAATTTCGGATTATCAAGTTGTGAACTAATGATCTTTTACTGTATAACCAAATATGAATAACCAAGGGTAGCCTATGTCACATAAATTTAGCCCTTGCTTCCTGGAAAATCGGAAACAGGAAGTGAGATAAGAGAGGAAAGATTCAAAGTGAGAGAGAAAGACGAAGATTGAAGACAAGGACAGGAAAAGGCAACTACCAATGTCCAAACACTCAGCATCAGTTCAACCCTTGGATCCCCTTTCCCCTGGACACGGCTAAGCCGCACATAGCTACACACACGAGGGTCCAGCCCCCATGTTCTCAAGTACGTGGTGTCACAACAACCTAAGCGCCTGCTGACACAGACACTCCTGCGTGGCCCATTTGATTGTCAATGTGCTTAAACAGTCCTAAGCAGAGGACAGATTCGAACGTGTGCCTGGCGAGCTTCTTTGAAGTAGGAAAATATTGCTGCATTGCCTACTACTGCAGCAAATTCTCTGTCTGAGGCCACAAAGAGAAGTGTAATTACATTAAAATAGACAGCGTACTTGTCCAAGCACTAGTCGACACTGGAGCCCACGTTTCTGTGATGAGTGCTAGCTTACATGGACGTTTAAAGGGACACTAAAGGTTAATATTAAGTCAACGTGGACTGCTGAAATACCATCCCAGAAACCTCGAAACGCTTGTTTCATGTGAAAAAGATACTTATTTTAAGAGAAAATGCGTTCTGGAGCATTTGCGCACCTCTAGCGCAGTTCAAATCGCCCGCCCTCAGATCGAGGGGTGGTGACGTCACGGTCTCATAGTGACGTTGCGCCGTCAGTGAGTAAAACGGCGCCCGCAGACGGCACTATGGCTTTTCTGCGCAAAACGCAAACGCGCGGCCTGAAACAGAGCCAAGACAGAGCCGACAGCAGCGCGAACGCGGAACTACGGTGGCTAGCGGAAGGGAAAGCGCGCGACAATAAGCTGGTTCTTTATTTTATGACGCCAACTTTGATGCTCATTGCAATGGACGACCCTGACAACGATACATTGGCTCGCGATGCTGGGCTTGACTTCAGTGATTTAAGCACTGATGAACGTGACCTGCTGCTGAGGGCTCGCGCTGCCGGCGTTGTTCAACTGTATGTTGTGGGGATGCGAGACTCACGCATCCCCTGATATGCTGTTTTCCCGCACGGCTCGCGTGGCCTGGCGCCCGCGGCGGTCGGCGTGGTACAAGCGCGGTGCGAGAGATGGCGCCACCGTCGCGGCGGGGTTACTCGGGCGCCGAGGGACAGGCGCTTGGGCTTTTTCCCGGCGGGTCAGGCGCACGGCGTGGACGTCCCACGCGCGCGCGGCGACCCATGCTTCTGCGAGACCGCCTCGCGTGGCGGCCTTCGAGCGCGCCTCCGTTGGCGTGACTGAACACGCGAACGACCAGGCGTTGGGATCCAGCATGGGGCGAACATATTCGCTCGCAATGCGGTCGCGGTAAGTCGGACTTCTAGATTTGTCGCGCGCCCATCGGCATGTTTTGTGGATAGCAACTCGGCTAGCTGGCATTGATCTATGAAAGGTGCAATAAATGCCCTTGTGACTGTTTGCACTACTGTGTTGTCGTTCCTTTGTCCCAAGAGTACGGAGGAGAACCCCTTATCTCCCACAATGTCATGGCTGTGCATATTCGTACATCTGTAGTTTTTCCTTTGTGAAAACCAAATGCGCACTCACCGCCCCGGCTTCAACCTGCAGTTCTTGCACTTTGGAGAATGCAAGCAAGACCGACGGAACAGCGCTACAGGAAAGCATTGCTTTGAAAGGCACTCCACACAACTTCAGTAAGTCGGCGTTGAACTCCTAATCCTCTGGACGAAAGTGCAGCGAGCACATGATGCGATTTTTTGGCTCTTTGCAAACGCACTGTGGCAGAGGTATGGCACTTAACCACTTCGAACGGAGAGGTTTCGCCGTTTCGTCAAAAACTTCACCGACGTTGCTCGGCATTTGAGAGATCTTCTAAAGAAGAACAAGCAGTTCTCCAGACTACCATGCACTCTGCTGGCTGTCTTCCTTCCGGGGCCCGACAGGACGGCTCAGTCGCTGGGCTTTGCGGCTCCAGAAGTTTTCGTTTGTTATCAATTACAAGACTGGATGCCTCCACAAGGACGCTGACTGCCTCTCCCGTTGTGGACGAACTCCTTTGCTCTTGTGCCACTGAGCACAAGCTGTTTACAGCCTACCACGCACAAATGAACAATCTTACGGAATGTCTCAACCGAACACTCACAGAGATGCTGTCGATGTACCTTTCCAATGATCACCGCGACTGGGACGCCATGCTGGCCTACGTGACATTCACATAACACTCGTCCCGACATGACACCGCAGGATATTCACCTTTTTATCTTTTGTATGGTCGCGACCCCACATTGCCGTTTGACACCATCCTCCCTTCTGTGCCACGTGTTGCAACTGAGCAAGCTCATGAAGTCATCGGTTGCGCTCACCTGGCACGTCAAGTTGCCCGATCTCGTTTATTAGCCTCGCAGCATAATCAAAAAGAGCATTATGACTGGTCTCATCGCAATGTTAAGTTCACGTCTGGTGCTTGGGTGCTCCTTTGGTCACCATGTCGTCGGGTTGGCCTCTCCCAGAAGCTTCTCACAGGGCCTTATGAAGTCCTATGTCAAGTTAACGGCGTAAATTACGAGATTTCGCTGCTACAATTTGACGCAACCTCAAGTCCAACGCATGTTGACGTTGTGCGCGTTTCACGGCTGAAGCCATACTTCACTCGCAATTCTTCGCCTACTATGCGCCGAGATGGCGCCTCACCACCTGGGGGTCCTGTTACGGAAGGATGAAAGAAGAGAGAGGAAGAAGAAGATCGCAGGTCGCTGGCTGCTGCGTGTTGTTGGTGGTCAGCCATATTAACTACTGTGACTCATTTTGTATACATATTGTAAATACGCTCTTTCTATACTCCCAACATCCCTGTAACAATATTCAGAAAAATAAAAATGGACAGAGAAATCTTGTTACACCTGGGAGCAAAGCCACATCTGCACTATGCCTGCAGTGCATTACCAATTAGGCTTGGCTATCCCTCCATTTATATATTTTTGGTATTTACGTGTACTTCACCTGGCTCCGGGAGTGTTAGCCAACACCACTCAAAAAAAAAAAAAAATGGTGTTTTACGTGCCAAAACCACGATTTGATTATGAGGCACACTGTAGTGGAGAACTCCAGAATAATCTGGACCACTAGGGGTTCTTTAATGTGCATCTAAAGCTAAGTAAACAGTTGTTTTCACATTTCGACCCCATCGAAATGCAGCCGACGTGGCTGGGACTAGATCCCAGCCAAGCCTCGTGCTCAGCAGCGCAACACCATGGCCACCCATGGCCATGGTCACCCAACACCATGGCCACCCACCCGCCACTGATGGCCATGGTGGTGGATGTGGGATGTCTATTCAAGCACAGGCTTCACATTGTGTGGGAGCAGGCAACTGACCAATAAACCCTCGTATGCTACCTCATGGACTCACGGTTGCCAATGTCGAGACCCTTGCTTAGCGGCACTTCTGCCGCCATGGGTGTGAGGAATGCTGGCTGGCACTTGCAGGACTATCTTGTACATGTGCCCAAATCCACAAAAGAGTTGACAGGAGGATGGCTGCTTAAATGGTAAAACACCACACGCACAATGGGGAAGATGTGGGTTCAGCTCGTGCATGAGACAATATGTCTCTGTCCACTTTTATTCCACTTTTCCTTATCGTTTCTACATTTCAGTCAAGTATAACAGTTCACTTCTCCTGTGCCTTCTCTGGCTTCATATCGTTATAACCAACAAGAAATACAGCCCGTTGGTTCCTCTCTTATTCTATTTGCTCATAGTTCGCCACTGGTTTTTTGCAATTTTAAAAATGAAGCTTTATGCCATCAACACTGCAACCATGCCACACTAGTTAAGACTGAAGCCTGAATAGCTGTAGAAAAACAAGGTGCATGAACCTACTTTGTTGTTGAAATGGATCTCAATAAATTTCCCAAAGCGACTGCTGTTGTTGTTCCTCATCGTCTTAGCATTTCCAAATGCTTCAAGCACAGGGTTCGCTGAAAAAAAAAAAAAAAAAGAAAAGAAAAAAAATTCAGAATAAACATTTTTTGATGGATTCAAAATCGATTTGCTTTAGCACATAAAGCACAGTCACACAGATCAATTTTTGACAATTACATGCATTTTTATGGGATAAAAGCATTTATCAGTAAGAGCTACTCGATCACTAAGCGATAACAGCAACAGCTTTGCTGATAAGGACAACAGCTTTGATGAGAACTACATAAAAAGAATGTCAACTGCTTGTTGCAACTGGTCTTACATCAGGTCACTGCAGCAACAAAAGGCAGATGTGAAAGAATTTGACAATATACTAGGCTAGACTAAAAAAATAATAAAGAACAGAAGCATATACAATAGAAGCAACACAATCTGCACGGCTATAGGTAACATATTGCTAGAATAGCAGCTTGAGCTTGTTGGTTTTCCATCCTAGTGTTAACAGCGCAAAACGTAGACGGGACATGAGACGAGGAGACTACACCACAGCACTTGTGGTGTCGTGGTGTCGTCTTCTCGTCTCGTGTCTCGTCTACATTTTGCACTGTTAACACCAGTATAGGTAACATGCAACGCCCACAGGGGATGTGGTGACCCTGAGCACAAGTGCCACAAACAGTCGCTTCAGCTTTACACCAGGCGCTACAAACGCACTTGGCTTTGCTGGTATCATATGGAAAGGGCACGTGTGCAATGGCTGTGATTAAAACAGACCGGTTTTTAGAAAGGCAAAAAGTGTCTTTAAGGGGAAATGCGCCTGACAGGCAAATGTAAACTTGGAAGTGTACAATGTTACAATTAAAGTCTGTGCGCATTTTAAGTTTTTTGCCAATTACAGAGCAAACGATGGTGCTTGCATCCAACATGTGTTGTATGTATGAGCAGCAAAGTTTGTGGCAAGCAGATGCAATGAGCGCAAGTAATTCAATCGCTAGGTGGTGCTGCAATCAATGCCATTGCAACAGTTAGTATGAGCTATGCTTCTGCTAAACTACGGGGGCAGTACATAAGATAACTGTACACATATCACAGCAATTTTAGCTTTTGTAATCAGAATTCACTGACAAAACCATCACAAACAAATGGAAGGCATTTTCCAACAAGTAGCTGAAACTGTACAGTAAAAGTGTGCAATTTAGGAAATAGTTTTAACCACAACCAGCTTCTATAGTTAATTTATATCATGTTTTTCTAAATTCTTTTAAAATTTGTTCAGCATCAGTTCAGGAGGAGGTCCCACAGTTACGAAACTGCCAGGGGAATTTCCTATGTGCAATAAACAATATAGTAACTAACGCACTACTGGCACCATAACAATGACAACAAATTAAGTGAGATTAACATAGCAAGTAATTAGGAACAACAAGTGTCTACAATATAAAGTGTGAAAGTCACAAATAAGGTATACTGCACAAACAAAAACTAAAATTTCTAAAAGAAAGAAATGAAAGACGAGGAAAGATAAATTAACCATATAAAATATATACTACAGTTAATTAAATTACATATAGTGAGAAGTAATCAATAAAATAAAATATCAAATGAAGGTTACTCGTCGGTTACATGTTGCATCGAGGAAGAAAATTTGGCAGTTTGAAAGACAGCAGCCTCGCCTGAAATGGTTGCTTTTCTCAGTTTCCCCGTGACAAGCTGGTGCCGTTACAGGCAATAGAATTAAAGGAGGTACTCTTGAGGCTAGGGGACCCAAAGCGCCTAGGAGATGGTAATCGTGACTGCCGTTGCTGTGGAACTGCAGAGTGATGGTGTCCTGCCAGACACGTTTGACTTACAGAGTGCGCTTGCCATAGCATGGGCAATGCATGTTCAAATGAAAGCAGCAGAGACCAATTTGGCGAAATGTACAGTCACGGTAAAGAAAACCAGCTTCACCACAGTGGTAGCAGAATGGACGATTGCTGTGCCACACATTTGTCTTGCTCATGTTCTGCAGAGGGTCACTGAATTTTACGCCTGACCCGTGTTATATGACGACCCTCACGAAGCGCGGGACGGAACGGCAGACGAAAAAGTGCCGCGGGTCTCCTTCCTCGCTCCGTCTTTCCGCATGTGGAGCGCTTGACACCGCACAACCGGTTCGCTCATCTCATTGTTCGTTTCTCTCTCCCCCACCAGCAGCCGCCTGCAATGTTCGCTGTGCTGAAATAGCAGCGCCTTTTCTTCTCCACAATCACTTTCTCCCACTTTTCTCGGCGGCGTCGCCTCTCGTCGCATTGGGTAAGCGTTTTTACCCTTCCAGTTTCCCAGCAGCAGATCTCGGACAAGGTAGTGCGGAGAGGCCTAGGTTTATTGCACGTGTTCTTCGTCGTAATCCTAGCGACCAGTGTTCAGTGGAGGTTTTGAGTTGTGTGGAGCAACAGGCCGCACGATGTCCCGAAAGCGGACAGTTCTGTCGCTCGGCGATAAGCGGAATATTATCGAGGAAGCGGAAAAGCGGCATGGAGCCACGAAAGCCAGCATTGTCCGGGACCTTAAGATACCCGAATCTTCGCTTAAGACAATCCTGGCAAACAAAGTGGTGATATTGCAGAATGCCAACAAGTTCGGGCTCAAGCGGATAGTGGCAAAAGAAGGACAGCATGAGAAGTTAGAAAAAGTTCTCGTCAAGTGGCTGCATCAAGCACGGAGCTCTGCGATCAACGTTGACGGCACCATTCTAAAAGAAAAGGCGGACCTTGTGGCATTGCACCTGGGCGTCGACGACTTTCAGGCATCAAACGGGTGGCTGGATCACTTTAAAAAACGAAACAGGATTGTGTACAGCCGCTCCTGCAGAGAAAGCACTTCTGTGGACGTTTCGACGGTGAACGAGTGGATGGAGTCACTGATGGATGGAGCCGGCATCATTAATGCGTCAAGCAAGGGTACCGGAAGCGGTTAGTGCAGAGTCGGCTGGCGGCTATGGAGCGCAACGAGTCAGAAAAAAAGATCACTGTGCTCAACGCCATGCATTTTATTGCCAGTTCATGGAACGCAATGTAAGCACAATCACTAACTCATTCAAGCACTGTGGCTTTAAGCAAGAGACTGCCTCCTCTGCTGGAGACGCAGCAACCTCGATGCCACTCAAGGCCGATGCAGGCTTCACCGATGACGATTTCGAGGGTTTAAACCTCACCACGACCTTTGCCAAGTACGTGGAGGCCGACGACAACGTTGTGATCTGCGGCGAGGTGTCACTGGATGATGCCATCGAGGAGGCTTTGCCTAGTGCCGACACCGCTGCGACATCAGACGAGGACAACGACGACGCCACAGACGCCGTGCCTGTGCCTACCACGTTCGCCGAGGTACTACGGCACATAGACGACATCCGGAACTTCATCTGTGCACGTGACGCTGCAGAGGGCCTCCTTTTGGACGTTGCCCAACTCGAGTGAAAGCTCTTGGTTCACGGATCAAACAAAGTGCAAAAGAAACTTACCGACTTTTTTCAAGTTCGCGCAGGCTGGCGGGAATCACGGCAGTGGGCAGTCGAGTGCCGTAAAGGTTCATTTGAATAAAGCATGATTGGCACCTGTACTGCAGCATTAATTCTCATCGCATTTACTTTTATCTTAATTTGGGTTTCCAAGCCCTGCAGAGTATGTTAGTAGTTTACATTGAAGTTTCTCGTAAATCCGCTGCGCAAAATAAATAATAGGGCTTGGAACGTAGTGTTCCCAATCTGCACCTCAAGGAGGGGCTCCTTCCTGCCAGCTGAAACTGCTACCTGCAGCGCAGTCACGTAGACGCTCGCCGGGGTGGCACCTACCGCCTCCTGTTTCCTGGACACTGTCAGATTCTGTTGCATTTGTAGTAACGGGGCGGACCAGTATGCCAACACGGCAGGTAAATCCCATAGAGTCACATTTTTCACATCCCTATGATGGCGCTGCGAGAGGTGGCCTTATAGCACGAGAGTTCAGTCGATGCAGCTGGTCTAGATGGTAGGATGGCTGTATCGCCGTGGGATGCAACGGCCAGTAGGATGCCACCCGCAGAGACTGAAACGGCATGACAGCTGCAGCCATCAACACTCTGGGCTGTGTTCCGGACAGGCCAGTTGTGTTCACAGCTGACTGCAAGGCAAGGCTCCTCACCACTTAGGCTGTCGGAGGTGGCAGCAGCTTGTACTGCAACTGCCTCCAAGTACGCTCTATGAGGCCATCAGCTGCCTTAACCAACTCCGTGAGGTTGGCAAAGTGTTTGCCCTCTACCAAGTCTTGGAGTTGCAGTTGCGTTTGCCGCAACACGCAGTCAACCTTTTCCGATTCTGACACTTCGTCGCCGATCCGGCCCAACAGGCCGCAATTGTGTGAGTAAATTCTTCTAAATTTTCTTTTGGGCTCTGTGTGCGAAGCTTGAGTTCTTGTTTCAAGCGGCACTCCACATCAATAGAAGAGAATTCCACAATGAAAGCCACCGTAAGTTCCTTCCACAACACAAACATGGTCACGAAGCGCCACCACAACTTTGCACTGTACTCCAAAGCAGCAGGCAGTGGGTAAACCGTTCGTCAGCAGCGACATCGTTGACCAAACAAAACATTTCTAGCTGGTCCAAAAACTCCTGGGGAGACTGGATGTTGTCAAATCTGCTGTATTTAGGGAGCTGACTTCCAGTGGGACGCAGAGCGGCGTCACTTGATGGTTGAATTGCTACTGCTGCTGTTGAACTGCCACCATTGCTGTTACAGAACCTGCCGGAACTGCCTCGACTGCCATTAGCCTTTGTCAAAACTGCTGCCGTGATTTGCTCACATTGCATGGTGCATGGCGTAGCCATTGGTCTGCACCTGCATATGCTGCAGCAACTCTTCAGGCACGTTCATCGCCTCCATATCCATGTCGATCCTGGATGAGCTCCAACTTGTTACAAATGACAACAGGCCAACCCCTTTGTTGCAAACATTCACTTTATTACTGCACTCTGCGACTCTTTCCCCACGCTGTCTACATGCTGTCCATCTGTACACACGACACCATGTACACTGCGCGTCACCTGCATCTTCCTTCCTCTCTCGATGCTACCCTCATGCCACCTGGTCCTTCCTCTGGCAACTCTGAGAACCGTGCCTTGCCTTGCCTCGCCTCACTTGAAGCTCTCGGCACGCTTATGCTGCCCCTCCCCTCACCATGTATAGGCAAAGTTCAAAGTGTATGGGTCAATTATGACCTTTGCAGTAAATTACTTATGCAAGCGTTCCAGAGTATTATAAGAGCATTCTAAGTCATGTAGAATTTAAATAGCTGTGCTAGAAGAACTATAAGAGCAACCAAAATCAAACTTCGTGAAAATTAAGGAAACATTACGGCTGATATGCATGCAACGTTGAAGGTGGTGTGGGTGAAGTACAGTTTTTGCTTAAATTTCTGAAGCAAGTGCCCAAAAATACTACACGCTGGCAATCTTTTAAGGTGTGTGGCTTAATTACAGGTACCTTAATTCCTTAATGTGACTGCTCAAAATAAACAGCTTTGCTAGAAATTGGGCTGTGATTCTACAGAGTCACACAAGCCTACTGTCTTTTTTTTTTTACCCAGCACTAATTGTTAATTGAAGGGCTGACCCCTGACAGCAAGAGCTCTTGACCTCAGCTATCACTGAAGTTTTGCAGTATGCTGGCAGAAAAACAGCCAGCATGTACGAGGGAGAAGCAGAGTCGCTCAATTTACTCTGAGCGAAATGTACCTGGAGACTGATCTACTATGCTAGCAGCCATTTAATTCTATCAGCACTGTAAAAGAGATACATAAAAGTGCATGGAGTGCAAAAGTAGTGCGTGAACTAGAACTTCTGAATGAAACTCATAAATATGCTCACAATGACTTACTTCACAAGACATACACAGTGAATCCAGTGTTCCCACTGGGCCGGTACTTTGTAGCGATGCCTTTTCCGATTCTATGCCTTTTCAGGCTTTACACGCTTGGCCAGTGGTCAGAGCGACGGTCTGCCCACATTATCAACGGGATCAGGCGGCCGTGTGTGGTGGATGATAAGAATAACATAGAATAAGGCATAAGGCATCGCTACAAAATAGCGGCCCTGGTCTCATACGCATGGTTGTGTCACAAAGCTGAAGAACTTCATTCTTGGGGAGCAGTTAACATAAACCTGATCATGGTTCTAATCAAATGTCGGCTGCAGCACCAAGCAAGCGAGATGCATTCACCTGCTTACTGTGACTTCTTTCCCCACATAAGCTGTTAAATCGGAGTTCTTGTGCCACTCACTTTCTAGTTAAGTAATGTGTAATTGAGTAATTTTAATGTGGTTGGCTGACCTTCGAGGATTCGCTGCTCAATAGGTCCTGCGTGACTCCCCCACGATTCACAGAGGTAGCGCAAAATGTACTTGGTTGACTCGGTCTTCCCGGCTCCGGACTCTCCGCTCACAATGATGGACTGGCTTTGCTTGAGCACCTTCATGTCTCGGAAGGCTTTGTCCGCTGTAAGCAATAATGCCGTGGCAGTGTCAATGATGAGATAACTCTGCACAAGCAATGTTCTGGTTGTTCATTTCACTGGCAACAACTGTATGGAAAGGTGAAACAAGGAACAATGGGAGCACAACACCTGTTCGCTTAAAGACAGTTACGACTGTGCCTGTCATAAAGGAGACTCATTAAATGATGCACGCAGCTACCAACACAAATTAGAAGTGCGGACAAATATAAATTTTTTCAAATATAAATTGAATATGAATACTAGTAAGTATCAAATATTAAATCGAATATGGAATAACCAAACGAAGACGCATGTATTTATAGCAGAAATATTTATATTGGAGTAATTGGGTACCACATCCGTACTGACTAGTGCAAAAAGACAGCTATTATAAGGAACAAACGATCAGTTTTATAGGCAAGATCATCAATTGTCATTAAAAAACTGCACAAGTAGCCTGTCAACATATTATAGTCTGGTTACAAACAATATGCAAGAATTAATGGTCGCTACATGACTACCTTTCCAAAAATTTTAAATAAATGATTGTCTGTGGAAAAAGAAAAGGCTGCTGAAGGACTTGTGTACCATAAACACACGTAAACGAGCCCAATGAAACGAAAACGTCACTGTTTGTAAAGGAGAAAATAATACTGCTACGTGGCTAGACTTCCAAAAACACTAAGTGACAGACTACAAGCAAAAATCACGGTTGTCATGTGTGCTTCCACCACGAAGCCGAAAACAAAGCTTGCATTACCCATTTTGTATCTGCACTGCTTCGAAAACTTTTGTTGTTTCACTTCTGATAATTTGTGATACTTTGTTTAGCAGACAGAGAACAGTAGCAAGACTTTCACAGTAGGTTGTTGCAAGATATTTGGTTAGTTTGACGATTCAAATATACCAAATTGTTCCCTTCCATATGTGAATAGTTAGCGTATAATATGTAATTCAATTATTAAAAAAGAAATTATGGGGTTTTACGTGCCAAAACCATTTTCTGATTATGAGGCATGCCGTAGTGGAGGACTCCGGAAATTTCGACAACCTGGGGTTCTTTAACGTGCACCTAAATCTATTCAATTATTAAAGGGTCACTAAAGTGAAAAATGATTTGTTCTGAATCAGTAAATTACCATTCTACAACACCAAAAACATCACTCTTACAACGATAAGATGTTTGGTAAGCCAGAAAAAGCGCAAGAACGAAATATGGGTGGTGACGCCTACTGAAGTTCCCGCACCTGGGGGCTGTGACGTCTTGAGTTTTGATGGCATCTTCTAGGGCCTACTAATTATATATAGCGGTACAGATTGACTACATTGTGTTCTAAAGGAACAAAATATTAAACATGGCAAGTTTCGGGAACCTTTGTTCAGCCAACGCGGCCCAAATGCAAAAACATACTTTGGGATCCCTGACGTCACGCTGACGTACCGGCGCTGGGGTTTCGGCACGAAATTCAAATACTGATACTTGGACCTTCATTTTCTCATCTAATAATCAAACAATTTTTTTTTTTAAATGACTGCCTTCATTAGTCTGAACTTCATTAGTCTAAACTGATTTATTGTTTCACTTTAGTGTCCCTTTAAACTGAATATTCGCCCACCATAACACACACACACAAACACACACACACACACACACACACACACGCACACACACATACAAACAAAGAGGAAAGCCCTTGTGATGATTTTACTATCCTGGGCTTAAATTGAATGTTGCTCCTTAGAAGGCTAATTCTTCCCACAAATAAAGCTGCAGTAGCTAAAAGGTAAATAAATGCTCATGCATGGCACTCTTCTACAATATCAAAATACAGCCAAATCTAGATAATTTGAACTCAAAGGGGCCCAAAAATTCATCTGAATCAAAGAGAGTTCGAATTAAAGGAAGCTCACTGAATGGGGGACTCGTTAGGTGGCGCATGTGCAATGAGCTAACACACGAGCGCCAAAAGTGCAGCTTCATGGCAGTGCGGTGTGTGCTGCCGTTCAGCCACACCTTAAGGCAAAAATTTCTCTGCTGTGAAGCCACACCTCATGGCGAAATTAGTGTATAACGCACACCCTGACCTTTTCGTTTCATTTTTTTTTAATATTGTGGACTGGGTTATACATGTATGCGCCAAAATACGGCACTTGCAATGGGAGATGGGAGCAGCAGCAGATGCGCGGCTGCACAGCAGGGTCAGAAGCGGCGCCTCCCAATTTGGTGTGCTGCAGAGAGAATGGTTGGTGGCACGGTATGTCTGTATTGACCTTTGCAAACATTTATGCTTTTGAATTACTGGGTGTTTTCACACACCAAAATAGACGTGTAACTTTTACAGGACCCCAGCGTCAGTTCCAATAAACCGCAAGTTTGAATTAAGCAGGTTCAAATTAACAACATTCCACTGTACAAGGAGAAAGCAGGGACACAACACCAAGTAAACTGTTGGAGGCATACCACATTTCAATAATGATTTGCTATGTAATACGTAGGGGTATCTGAATACTCGAATATCACCTAAACGAGTCGACTAGTGAAAGTTCGAATAATTCAATTTGTGAATCAAATACAGTCTACGCTCGTTACAACGGACCCGCGTACAACAGACTTTCGGATATAACAGACCTTATTTCAACCTTAGTTTGCTCTACCTATCTTATTAATGCAACGAAGTTCACTTTTAACCCACCACACTACAACGGACTATCGGCTACAGCAGACAAAATTAGCGGCAATTTTATTCAAAATCGGGCATATAAAACAGACTTTTGCCGTGTCTACACAGCCTGGCAACTGACTTGTGTGGGTCAGCTGACGATCGCAGCTCAATATCGCACACACGAAGGAGGAAGGCGGGGCGGCAGCACACAGTCTTCTTTCACACGTGAGGCACGGTAGGGGGGGGGGGGAGGAGGGCAGTTTTAAAGCCCCTTAAACTTCATAAAGTAGCGCCACACATTGAAGAATGCCGCCTCCTATTCGCACCGGCTTTGTTTGTTTATAGTCACGCTTGGGTGCCATTTTCGCTTGAGAAGCATCTACAGACTGGTGAGAAGCGCATGTTGGCACTGTTGCTCTTCTGTGCTGTTTGTGGCAAGTGCGACGTCAGTTTATGGCAGCTTCCATTACCATGACATGCTGCGCCTTCGCATGCCAAAATAGTTTCAGCAAAGGCAAGAAGTTCTTCTTGATACCATCCAATAACTGCTGTGGGTTAAGAAGAAAGACGTGCATTCATCGAATTGGGAGAGAGAACTTCATACCAACATTCTCCACACGACTATACGAGGTAGTTGCAAGTCTGTCATAGTATAGTATGAGTCAGGGTTGCATAATTTGTAGCAGGCCATAATATAGTAGATATTGCACAGCTCACTGAGGATGTTGCCATTTCTCTGCACGCTTTAACATGATCAAAATGCAACTTGTACTTTATTTATTCAAGCAGTACATAGTCGTACTGGGTGCGCTTAATCGTACTGTATGCCAACAGGCTTGAATTCGCGGGCACGCGAAGCTGCATGCGAAAACACAATTACGAAACCTTTAGGATTCAGCGCATTCTTCTTGACAAAATTTCAGAATCGAGTGTGAAAACTCATCTTAGAGAAAGCAACTGTCTGCATTTTGTGGTTACTAACTAGCCTTCTTTAGAGCGAATAGCTTTGATTGCTTATTTTGTTCGTGCTCGTCATTGGCGGTTGCACCGTAGATCTGCGATACAAAGGAAAAATGTGCGTGCTCTCTTGAAACCGCATTCGTCGTTGAACGACAGCATCACAAGTCCTTGAGACGTACGTGTTAATTAATGTCAGCTTTAAAGTGTGTTTAAGTTAAGATGCTGTGGTGGAGCACTCGCAAAGAAAATGTGCGGTAGCCTGCTCGCTCACTGGTTGGTTTAGTCATCGTTCGCTTGTTCGTTTAGTCGTTCGCTTACTCGTTCGTTCAACTATTAGCTCATTCGACCACTGTGTCTCTGAAACACACGTAATGAGAGAGCAAATGGTGCCTCAATATGAACGATTGCATCATTTCACTTACCGCAATTTATGCCACACCGTAGCGTGGCAATTCCTTGTATGGTCATCCCTTCACTAAATTCATATCTCGCAAATGTCATTTTGGAGCGAGCGCAACCGTCCTCAATGCATGCACCTTAGTGCAATTCAGTTTGCAACAAGTACGTCACTTCGTCAACAGACGAATTAATTCACGACGATATGTTATTTGTGACGAGTCACTAACCTGACAAAATAATGCAGTTTCAGTCTGAATGAAGTACTGTTATCGCATTCCCACTTCGTGAACGAATACTAGAAAACTGATTTAATTTTCTATATACGCAGAATCCCGGCTTGATGATCGGCCGTACGCATTTCTGTCGACTTTGAGGCACGAGAAGCATAATAGCACCAGCATTTGCGCGTGCATAGAACATTGGCATGCACGCACGTTGGTGGCACTGTAGCTTGTATGTAATACTCTTTCGAACATTCAGAGCAGCGTTCATCTGTGCCCTCTGTCGGCTGTTGTACGTCATAGCTGATATGCACTGCGAATTCACATGGTAAGGACGGCGCGGTTTATTTAGGCTACTGAGGGCTTGCAGGAGGCCAGGATGTTGGCATTCGATCGTACATGCGTTATTTACAACCATTCACAACGAGATCTTGCGACATGCACTTGACGAATGTTGCAGACCTGACTGCAGCGCACAAGATACATTCAGAGTCGTCATGGCACAGCGTTAGCACTCGTTCATACACCTTTTTAAAGAATAGTTGTCAAAACAGGAAAAAACAGCTGCCATCACCGAATTTGTATAACCGTCCATACAGAAATTTTATGCTGTACACGAAGTTACTCGGAGCTACAAAGCTAACACGATCGCTTAAAGCGCACCATCTTGCCATACGTGCATTCATTCTGCGAAAGGTCATCTGCTATGCTCGAACGGTGTAGGTGGTGCCACAGTCGAGGAGGGGGCATGAAAGAGGGGGAGAAATGAGGAGGAGCGAAGGCAGAGGAGGAGAGTGTGAATACTTTACGAAGTTTAAGGGGCTTTAGGCAATTCTAGTCCGGCGGTTGCTGCTTACAGCCCGGCCGCATGGGCGCCATATCTTGAAAGCGATCTGCGATGTGGACAAAGTGTGCCCAGTGCTGGTGGTAGCTTCATATATGCACTGTGCTTTTGGTGTTTAGTTCGTGCTGAAGTGAGAGACAGCTTGAAGGCCAATTCGCTCGCTGCTGCAACCGCGCTTCTACCCTCTAACGTTTTGAGCACAACTTTCCGCGGCCATCGAGCGAGATAATTTTTTTAATACTTTTCATTGTATTGAACACTATCAGTCGTCTGAATGTTTGCTCCCACCCCTTCGCAGGTCTTTAAGGTAATAAAATTAAATGAAAAGATGTGTTCACGTTTACCTGCACACGTGTGACACCGGGCTTGCTAATTGAGCTAAGGAGCGCTTGAGTGCAGTGAAAGCCTGCTCTTGACTTTCTACCCACTGCCATGGCTCATTCTTCAAAAGGTCTGTGAGTGGATGCACTGTCAATGAGAAGTGCGGGATGAAGTTTCTATAATTACGAGCATGCCCCACGAAGGCATGCAACTGCTTAATTGTGCTGAGTCTTGGGTGATCTAGCACTGAATGCACCTTTTATTCATCTGGTCTGCGCTGCCCAGGTGAGATAATGTGGCCCAAGAACTTAAGCGACTGACGACACACCTGTATTTTGTCCAGGTTAATCGGAAGGCCAGCACCTTCAATACATTGCAGTACTTCCCTCACCTGCTCAATGACACTCTCAAGCATCGCCGAGTAGACTAGAACATCTAAATATGTCATAGCGAAATGGTGATTGGTTCCCTGTAGCACACAATCTATCAAGGTTTGAAAAGTTGCCGGGCCACCTGCCACCCCATAGGGTACCCTGACGAATTCAAGCCTACACCGATGGCAGATGAAGGCTGTTTCCCTAATGTTGGCATCGCAAACAGGAATCTGGGAAAACCCATGGGAGAGATCGAATCTAGAGAAGCACTGAGCTCGGCCAAGTTGTGCTAGCAGCCAGACTGTTCTGAGGTATAGGGTAGGCAGGTACTTTGGTAAGTGCAATCAATGGTTGGTAGCTTACCTCTAGCCGGTAGCCTGCCAACGTCCTTGCGACAAGCAATGGGATGCCAGCCCAAGGGCTGCTGCTTCCCCTTTTAAGACCCTGCTCTAGGAGGTCTTGTAGCACACCTTCAATAATTTTCTGCTTCTTAGCATTCACTGGATGGAGCTTGCATCCCACAGGCACACTATACCCTGTGTCTATGCAGTGCTGAGGAAGGGTGGTACACTCAGGAACTGTTGCGAACAAAGGACTGAAGTCGTCAAGCACTTTCTTCATGCTTGGTTGTAGTTTTGTTGCTACAGTGCGGTGCATGCCCTCTTTGATTGGAATCCGACTTCCAGGAGCTGCACTATAGCAAACTTAAATGTAGTGCGGCTTCTTTTCCTTTTTACTAATTCTTCTATCTTCTTGTGGCATGATCTGACCTACTCGTCCTTGTCTTGCTCCTCCATGAAATCGGCGGGCGTGATTCCCAACCACTGAATTGCAGGTACCTTCAGGGCTGCCATGGGTGCCTTGCTGTGGGGTTTGGGCTCTGGTCCGTACAGCCGACAATATAACTGGACGACATACCCCAGTTGCCGCTTCTCGTGAATTATTGGTGTACACCGACACAAGAAGTACTACTCCCGGAGGACAGTGAACCAAGGCCTGACGCCAGGAGACAAGGCTCTGGTCCTCCTTCCCAGCGATAGCAACAAGCTACTGATGCAATGGAAGGGACCTTTTCCGGCGACTCAAAAGGAGAATGATGTTGATTATGAACTCCTCATGCAGAGTTTCATAAGAAGGTATTTCACATAAATATGTGAAAGTACGAGGAGAAAGAGACAAAAGAAGATTCCACAATAGCTTGCATGGTCGTTACCGACGAAACTGGTGCGGCAGAAATGCCCACGTACAGCTCTAAAAAGAGTACGAGTGTAGAAAACGTAGTAATTAACCCATCCCTTTTGGAAAAACAGGATGAAGAACTTTGATTCTACTGTACAAGAACAGCGATTTGTTTTCAGACCTTCCAGGAAGCACAGAATTAGTGCAATGCAAACTGCAGTGCATGACTGAGGCACCAGTACACGTGAAGCAGTACCCTCTACTGCTGGTGGAGTAAGAACCGATAGAGAAAGGAGTGGACGAAATGCTCCGTCAGGGAATAATAGAAAGGAGTAACTCAGAGTAACTCAGCATTCAGCACACCCTTAGTCGTGGTCAAGAAGGCCGATGGTTCAAACAGAGTCTGTGTGGACTTCAGACTTTTGAACAACGTCCTGAAGGCGGATGCCGAGCCTATACCGAGGATTGATGTTGTCTTTGCGATTGTCGCAGGCAAGGAGTTTTATTCAAAGCTGGACTTCACGGAAGGCTACTGGCACATCCCCATGGAAGCATCATCCAAGGATAAAACAGCATTTTCGTGTTCTAGCAGACTTTTTCACTTTAGGTACATGCCTTTTGGGTTAAAAACAGCTGCAGCAGTATTCACAAAACTGATGAGATGAGTCTTGCATGGGATGCAAAATGTAGAGCACTACATTGATGATAGTCTGGTTGCAACTGACCCGTGGGAGGAGCACTTAAAAACATTAGAAGAGCTATTTCGAAGGATCCAAGGAGCGAAGTTAACTGTTAAGTCAACGAAATGTGAATTTGCCTTCCAAGCAGTTTCAGGGTGTCTACCAAGTTGACATTTCCAAATTCCCCGAGTGATGCAGAACTATGTTTTATGTCAAGACGGGCTGTAAACATTCCGCCCGATGCTGTCACTCTTAGTAAGCATATGAAAAAATGATTAAAAAAAAACCCTTAATCCAACTTGAATACTAAGGAGTAGTGTTCATGTTATTCCACAAAAGAATAGAACGGAGGAGTTAGTACAATGCAAAGCAAATAACATGTTTAAAAAAAAATTGCAAATTGAGTCAGACATTCTCAAATACAAACAAAAAGGAGATGCATACAAAAGCAAATATTTTCAGATATGAGCTATTTCTATCAACTGATAGCAATCTCAGTGGTATGAGGCCTGAACTTTGTCACAATTGAGATTCTCTCTCAACAGCTCGTAAGTCAACCTCAACTGTCCTGGCATACTCTCAGCCCGCGCACGACGCCTGTCTTGTGTTTCACTGTTTTAAAGAGTTTATTTTGGTTTGGATGAGGGACACCTGCATCTCAGCATCAGCCAACACTTTGTTTTTGAGCTCAAAACGGCAGCAGCACGCTTCCTTTCCCGTTCATTCCCCAATGCGTAGGTCCTTTCTGTTCTTGTCCTCCTTCCGCCACTCGTTTGCCCAACGGACCATTTGAAGCATCTTCTTGATCAGTTGCACAGTCTACGTCCAATTTTTTGAACTCCCTAGGGGCCGTGAAAACGTCCGAAAAATCGGCCAGTTGGAAAAAATAAATGCATGAATGCATGTCATTTACTGCCCTTAAGGGCTCAATCCGCCACAGGCACATTCGAAAGCACTCTGCAGGCCTGTAGGTACATGTATTAGGCATATTGGTGCTCGTACTGTGACTGGAAATACCGGGTGCACGTGTGCATAATTAAGGAATACATACCGTGTCTCGTGGCAATAGCCCCTTCCCACGCGTGTTATGCTTCACTGCAATACTTTTACGTATGCTTCACCAAGTAACATTTCTGTATAGAGGCGAAGCCGACTTTAGTGAACCGACATTATGCAACGCATCGTGCTTTCCAAGCTTCTTAGCCAATCTTGAGGACCACAAAGGCGGAGTCCGTGCCATTGTTAGAGCAGCGAATTCTTTCAATAAAAAATGCGGCACCCAACGGCAAGAAGCTTCATAGCGAACGTCGAAGCAGCTAGGCCTAGCGTTGCCGCAGTGGTGGCTACAGTTGCCAGCAGATCTGTGTGTGAGAGAGCCGGTTTGAGATGGCGAGGTAATCAAAATGGCAGGGGTGGTGGCTTTGATTAATGCCGTTTTGGACTTCCGGCCAGGGCAAAATGTCCGGAAAATCGGACAGCGAAGAGTTCTTGCGCCCGAAATTTCAGGCGTTCTGATACATTGACTCTATGGGGTATGTGGTGGTGCCGCGAAGCTGTCCAAATTATCGGGAATCTGGAAAGTCGGTCACTGAATGTACACTGGCGACTCCTCCAGCCGACGACAGGGCGTCAAAGACGATTCATTAGGATTCCTGTCGGTTACTCAAGCCAGCATTACCGCGACTTTCAACCCTTTCAATAAAGTTACAGCTAATTTTCCCGGACAGAGGCACAAATTCCCCAAGTTTTCCCTGAGTTTTTCCAGACTGCTCGAAATCCCCGAGAATTCCCGGTTTTCCCGGTTGGTAGAGACCCTGAGCTTCTTTCCTAGGACATAAGTTAAGCATGGGCAGAATCACTGCTAAAGACATTTTAGAAAAAATCCAAGCGGCGGGGCAACCAAAAACCAAGGAGGTTCAATCATTCTTAGGGCTGACTGGATTCTAAAGAGAGTTTATACCTCATTACGCCAATATAGCTGCGCCATTAGTAGAACTTACGAAGAAAGACGCTAGTAATGTGGTGAAATGGAGCTCATCACACAGTAAAGCCTTCGAAACATTAAAGGAAAAAATGGCGGAACCACGAATCTTGTTAGCCCCAAATATGGAGTATAAGTTCGTGTTGCACACTGATGCGTCCGACAAGGCATTGGGAGCGGTGCTCTTGCAAGAAAAGTACAGGGTTTTACATCGACTATTTTATGCCAGCAAGAAGCTCAATGATGCGGAGAGAAATCATTCTACAGTGGGGAAAGAATGCCTGGCATTGGTATGGGCTGTCAAAAGGTTCCATATTTACCTGTTTGCCAAGTGTTTCAGAATACAAACGGACCACCAGCCACCGGAATTCTTGAGTAAGGCTAAGTTAACAAACGGAAAAGTAACAAGGTGGAGCCTCGCTTAGCAAAAGTACTGTTTTCATGTCGAATATATTAAAGGAAGAGAAAACATGGGTGCGGATTTTTTGAGTAGAGCTACTTAGGTTCGGACGTTAATTAACAAGATAACAAGCAGTGTAAATTGTATTTTGCTGTGCAGAGAGTTGTGTTTAAGTGCAGTAACGAGATTAATCGTTTGGTGTCATGAGGTGATGTAAGGACAGTGGACTATGGACATATTGAACCTGGTGTGACAAGCGTGTGATGAGCAGTTTTTTTGTGCAAAAACTTTTGAAATGGGAGCCTATGTCATGAGTCACCGGCAAGACCTGCATGGCAATGTGAAAAAGACGAAGACGCCGGTCAACGAAACAGAGCAGGGACACACAGGCAAGAAACACGTGAAGCATGAAAGAAGAAGAAATTAAGAAAAAGAAGACGCAGGCGGAGATGAGCTGGCATTGCTGATGCGGTTGAGAAGCAAGACAGTGGCATCTCCAGCTGTGCTCTGGAGACAGGAGGCAGCAGCTTCGGGGACCACGGACCGGAGAGGGGACGTTCGTGATTTGGCCAGCGACAACTCCAGCTCCTGAGCCTTGACTGCGTCGCCATAGCTGTGTTCTGTGGCCCCGGTCCAACTCCAGGCTGCCGTAACCGGTTGCTGTTCCGTGCCACGAAGGCAATCACCTGGCCACGTCAGCGGCACAACGGCCGACTGGCCCAGACCACGTCCAGTGCCACGCGGGTTCTCTGCAGAAGACTACAACCTCATCGCTCTTGTCGGAGGTCAACGCCTACGCTGCATTCGAACCACACAGGCCAATGTCCTTTGCAATGCTGGGCCGAAGTCCAACACGACCGGCGACAGTCAGAACCTTCGTTTGCTCGTGACGTCGGGTTGGTTAGTCAAGCGGAGGTACAATATGTAGTTGAGGGCTTGTTTTTTTTATGTGTGTAGCTAGTTTTTGGAGTGTCTCGTGTGTGTATAGTGTTTATAGTGTGTCAGGGAAGTTTGCTGTTTTATTTTTATTTTCAAATTTTTTTCTTTGAGATATGTGTTCTTTAACATATTTGAATTGTGTCTCTGTCCATTTCTGGAGCCCTGAAATTCGTGACACGCACATCGTGGCCGAAGTTTCGGGAGTGAGGCGTTTCGGATATTACGGACTTCGGATAAAACAGGCATTTTTTTGTCGGATTATTAGGGCCCACTGTAACAAGAGTCGACTGTATCTACAATTTCATTTTTCAAATATTCAATATGGAGACCCGCACAGTGTCACATGTCGAGTGCGCCGCGGAGCCCCTCGTGTTCAATGCTGCCCAAGCGAGCGTTCCTCTTCATTTTCAGTGGAAATGAAGCACCACGCACGCTGCGGACGGGCCACCCAGCCGATGCGGTAGTGCACTGTTACTGCGAGTGCTCCCCGACATCAGCCCGATGCGGGGAACGCAGACACAGAGCCCGAATGTAGCAGTTTGCACAACGGCGCGTCGACCACCTTTGTCAGTGCAAGTTTCTTCCGGGTCAGCAGGACAGACTTAAATAATGATGCGACGCAGACAGTGGGAATGGCAACAATAGGAGCAGGTTTTTCATAAAAGTAAGAAAGCATGTACGAAGATAGGCCCGATTAGCTGCCGATAGGCATGCGGATCGTGTTAAATATGCAGCAACGAACTTCATGCTGCTTCAGCAGCCGTCAATCTAACCTGCACGTGTGACCTCGGGACTGAACACAGCTGATGAGACACCAGCACAAACATACAGTTGAATCTCGATAATTTGAACTCGAAGGGGCCCAAAAATTTGTTCGGATTAAAAGACGTTCGAATTAAAACAAGGACTTGTTTCTGAAATATTCGTACACTATAGCACGATGCACAAGCGGGGCAAGGCGTGAACTATCACGGTGCACAAGCACACAGTGAGCAAGGACCATGAAACTGCCCATGCCAGCCAATGCTCGCTTCCCAATAACGGCAGAAAACGAAACTTCAAGGAGCAGGCTAAGTTGGCGCCAGGCGCACGCGGCGACCATCGAAGAGGAGGGAGTTACATTAGAATTGAGAGGAAGCGCATTTGCTTTCCTGCCAGCTTCCTCACTCGACGGTACTAATTAGCTCTGCCACCTACTGCCACCGAATTAGCGGAGTTGCCTAGGCCAGGACTGGGCCTCCGCTGCTGCTTCCCTCTGCGTGCTCACATGTTTTTTCCTTCGTCTGCTGACAGATCGGTGCTGTGTTTACTTTCTTCGGCCTGCGCTCATAACCCTTTCAGGGTAGATTTTTTTCGCTATATGCAACCACCCAGGGTCGACTTTTTTTTTTTATTGCAGATCCCAATTCTTCGGAGGGACCTATCTCGAAAAAAATTTACTGCAATTTTTCTAGGGTGACCGTAAAGTGAGAAAAAGATATTTTGCGTTGGTATATATGTACTGTTTACTCATAAACAACAATAAAAAAGAGGAAATAAACTTATAAGAATTAAAAATTTGATGCATTCTTATACACATAGTTCAAAGCTTAGAAAATGCGCAAACAAGAATACTTCGCAAGTGTCAAATGTTCTTGCTCTTATACTAATATTTACGTCCATAGCATAATCAAACTGCGTAGGTGGGCGCACTCAAGAAAACTGTGTGGTTGCGTGTCCGTCAAAAAAGCAAAACGTGCGACAAACTTCCACTGATCTTCATCTTATCGCCAACCAGAGGCGATTAATTTTCGCAAGTCTCCCAGAAAAAAAGAAAGGAAAAGGAAATGCACACACGGCAGCATCCTTCCTATGCTCACCCCTGTGAGCACCACTAAACGAGCAAGAAACAGGCGGCCGCCCTTTGAGCGATTAGTAACGAGATGGCCATCAGTTTTGCGAGCGCAAGAAGCCAAAACCCCCGATGGAACAAAACCCAAACCACCGCCTATGCGCAAATGCGCGAGCAGTAGTATATAGATGCGCTGGAGCAAACTAGCTCTAAAACAAACCATGCAACAAAAACCGAGAGAGGGAGGCGCGAGAAAAAAATTCCATGTATTCCCACGTGGTGGCAGCACATGCCAAGAAAGAAAAAGTCATGAAATTGGTGCGTTTTAAATGTACAGATGGCACTGTGAATATACGGCATTGACCATTTTGGACTTGTTCGCGGCGCTGTATATTTACATCATTGACCCTGAAAGGGTTAATGCGAGTCATGCCTGATCAAGATGACGAAGTTGTTGCTGCTGATCATAATCATGTTGGTGTGCTCCCTGTTGTGGCGTCACTACGTTCAAAAGACAAAGAGAATGAAGTACTCGGTGTCACTTTTGCGTCCTTGTATTCAGGGTCTGTCTTGTCGTACAGAATCGGATGTGGTGCACTGTCTCCAACAACATTTCCATCGGGACGTCTCGGTTTAGCACGTCACTAAAAAAACAAGCGCAAGTGAGAGCTGTCACGAGCAGACAATAGTGCGAAACAAGCAGTCCAGCTGAACCGGATGCCAGTATGAATAGAGCTATTGGGTGGGTCCGCATGATACCAGTTCCCCGCGCATATATGTTACGTTGAGGGGTTTCTCCTAAGCCTTTCCTCTATGGCGGGGTCAGAGCAATGCTGGTCGGAGGCGCTGCCATGGGATTTGGTGTGCTACTGAAAGCATTGTCAGAGCGCGGTGTGTCCGAATCAACCGTCACAAATGCATGCACATTCGAATTACTGGGCATTTTTGTCCATTGGAATACACATAACTTTGGCGGGACCACGGTGTCAGTTCGAATAAACCAGAAGTTCGAATTAAGCGTGTTCGAATTAACGATATTCGAATGTATTAGCTGCAAGCATTCCACAATGGCTTGTCACCCGTTACTAGAATGGCCAGCAGCAAACTTGTGGTGAACACTGCCTAGGCCATTAGGCCTTATCAGCACTGTTCCATTGGGCGTCTGCAACTAGTTACGGTTTGGTGCTGAATAGACTCGGATGTATTCGCAGGAGCCGTGCAACACTTGCAAAGCCGACAAACCGCCTCGCAAATGAAAGCGAGCGTATGGAAATAGTTTGCGACCAGCCATCTTTGCAATACACCGTACGGCAGCCTCTCGTTCCCGACGCCATTCATAGACACACATCGGTGTCTAGCTATAGTTTCGAGCAACCCATCTCAAGCCCACCTTTGGATTTTGTTGATCAGTCAGCATGCACGCGCCTGACCCCTACGGTGACCCCTGTGGTGACCCAAATAGCGACCCCTTTGGTGGCAGCATCTGTCTTGGCAGAGCTTAGGCGACAGTGAATGCATTGTACACACGTAATCTGCCCCGTCAAAAATGCCTATTTTCATCCTGCCCTAGGAAGATTTTCACATGTTAACCGTAGCTCACAATGTCCGAATACAGTACTTACCAGATTCTAATGCATGCCTCTTATTTTTTTCCCCCAGGAAAATTGCGCCTAATTTTACTTGCACACTGAAATCTAATACGACACCAAACAAAAATACGGGGACACCTAAGCAATTTTTATGATGTGCAAATGCAGAGCGTTACTTGTCACGGAGTGTGTCGCTAAGTTAGTCACTGAATTTAGTACTGCTGCGTTATGTTTCCAAGAGTAATGTTGCTGCTTGTAACGTCACAACAATGCAAGACAACAAAGCGGCCATATTGCAATCTCTCAGCCAAATTTATTTGTGGAGTTCTCATCAAGGTAGTGTTTCACACACATTGCAATAAGTGTTCTTTCTCGATGACACCACTTTTCAGCACAGTGACACCATTTTGCCGAGCGGCACCATGGTGTTGACACTACATTTCTTCATTGGGTTTGTAGGTGAACTGCACTTCACACTCTAGGGGATGGCGTAGTCGTTGTCCAATGGGTACCTGAAGCGCATTGCATCTTATTCGTCGTCGTGGCCCATGGGCTCCGGCATCTGCGGTCTCACACTTCGTTGGCAGTGAATGAGCGCCTCCGGCCACACTTTGCTGTCTTGCCTGATGATGTAGACATGAGCATTTCAACTTCGGATGATGAAGACTCCATAGCTACGACAGTGATGCCAATCTAATCATGCGCAATTTAGTGACTTGCCCGCCAGGCAAAGCCCAACCATGCACAGCCTCGAGGATACTCATCACTGTAGCCTGTTGCAATGGTGGAACAAAGCAATGGTGGCGCAGTTGTTAGCGCGATCAGCTATGGAGCGGTAACAGTGGCAATGGGGCAGAGGATCGAATTCTCACCGTGGCCATTTCTTTTCCTAGTTAGGTGAAGATGACATAATTTGTGTGCTGTATTCCTGCCATGGCTGTTCTGGCCTGGCTTCCTGATGACGGCAGGATTGTACAAAACTGCCTTCACGATGTTCGTATGCTCTACCGCATAACTTTAATGTACTGTGGCAAAGCTAACTTTAAAGAAACCGGCCGCTATTGTGCAACATATTAGGCCCTTGTCCATTTTTCTTGCTAAATGATTGGGTGTGTGTTAGATGCCTACTTTGTTTAGGAGCTTTAATGACATTTCTACATTAGATTTTTACTTTGGTCACACAGAAAGTGGGCGTGCATTTGATTCGAGGGCATGTTAGTATCAGGCAAATACAGCCAAATGAATCAGCTGTGTGTTTTGGTGTTTTATTGTGATAGCAATTATATGGACACTCCAAGCGCATTTTTGCCAATGGCGATGCCATTAGCACAAGGTTCCGTACAAAGTCCAAGGGCGATAACTGTCGCCTAACGCCCTACGCTGTATGTGCAAGTGAAAGCATGTGAGGGGAGCTGATGATCGCTGCTCAATCTCACCCACGCTAAAGAGACTAAAGCGAGCAGGAAGTACACACTCTTCCATCGCACGCGAGGCCCCCAAAATTGTGAGGCACTGGGGGGATGAGAGGGAGGGGAGCGGCACTATACTCCGACTGCAAGTGCACATGTGGTGGCTGCACACATTCGCGCAGCCACATCTTGAGAGTGATCTGCATTGGGGGTACAGTCTAGGTGAATCTGCGGCTCGTACCTTTGTGCCTGCTGTGTGTTCTCGGCACTCACTTCGCGTTGAAGCGATAGACAGCACGAATATCACTTTGCTTGCTGCTGCTCCCGCGTTTCCTCATGCCAGCATTTTGACAGCCAGTTTCTGCAGTGATCGAGTAAGATTTGTTTATGTTTACGTTTATGTTTACGTGACACCATGCTTGTTAATTTAGTTAGTATGCCTATGTTTATAAGTTTATACGGCCAATAAAATTACTATCCTTACTTCAGATAGCTGTACAATAATCTTCTATAGCAATCGATGCTTCGCCTTTCGGGCAAAACTGACTTTCTTCCTACATCTTGTTTAATTCGACCTGCCAGATAATTAGATGGTTTTCATTGGTCCCGTCAGGGTCGAAGTAACAGAAGTTGACTGTATATGGATGTTTTCCAGAAAACTAAACTAGCTGCGAGTTGAGCAGCTGTCTAGTGGTCTCCTTTGTCCCGTGCTTGATTTTCAGCTATGAACATGTGCCAACTAGCCCAGCAGCCCATTTTACAAAATAAGTAGGCTTCAAATTTGAATGCACACAAGATGCAATTCACATGTAAAACAACTAATCCTCCAGCATGATTGACAGGCAAGTAGTACACAACAGAAGTCTAACTCACCAATAGCAAACACATGGGGAGGCAGCACACCGAGGGACTTTCCTTGATACTTCCCAATTGTCTCTGACGAGTACAACTGGGGCATCTCAAAGTATGGGTTCACGGCAATCAGGATGTTGGCCACATACGTCTGTGGAGCAAGGCACCCTATGAGAAAACTGCCACCTACATTTGCTAGCCATCACACATACAGCAGGAATGTTAATGAGAAAGCAGCAAGCTTGAGGAGGGTGCGGCTGCATAACAAGACAAAGACATACGAGACAAGATTCTTAGGTACTCATGTTCCTTAGTGTTAACTTAACCAACGCAGACATGCACTATTCTCATGCACAAATGCACCATGCTGTAAAAAACTCATGCAAACAGAAACAAAGTGTGCACACAATTCTGCCTTTATCTCTTTTCTACTATGCAAGCTGGGTGTACCTTGCTAATGACGGCTCGTTGAGAGTGAACATGGTATTTAAATAGAAGAAGGTGCAGATACTTGCATAAATTTTATCTTTGTTGTAACGAACTTTGATGTTGTTGAACAGGGTGGCCTCATTCAAGTAGATCAGGGCACCTGGATGAAAGAAAATGTGCACATATTCTAAAATTAGTGCGAAGACTCAGAATGCTGAATTTCAAGCCATAGGCCTTGCTACTTCATAACTGAAGCGTGCCATTTGATTACCAAACTTTTGATCAAACATTGTTCAATTAAAGTTTTGAATGATTAACTACAAAATATTTGTTGCACCAGAATAATGACATGTGAGAAGAAATTAGGCAACTGAGGAGCTCTATATAAATACAGTAGACTCTTGTTAATTTGACTCCAGTTTGATTTAATTTTTTCATTTAATTTGATCCTGACCAACAATGGCCATACATTCTTTTCTTGGTGTCATTAAGCACACACATACATTTGCAGATGCACGCAAGCTTGCCTCAGCGCACCCACGCATACACAGACGGCACAGCACAGCTCGCGCACACACTGAAATGCAACACCATCACAGTAAACAGCTCCTCTCTGTTTTCGTGCGCTTGGGCTGCCGCGTGCTGGCGTTCCTGGATGCGTAGCTACGGCGTGGTACAACCAACTCTCAGTGAACCAGATTTATATCATGCAAGGAAGTGCTTTTTCTTTCCTTTTCGCACTGATCTGCGGGCTCTAAATGTGTAACAATTTTGATTATAGATATTGAAGCATATTGAAACACTCAATAACAAAGTACGAAATGGCATCTGCCAAGGCATCTATTAGTGAGCCCTGTGAGCGCACGTCTCCTGTGGATGCAAACGCTTATCACAAGGTTGCAGCAGGCGCAAGACACGTAGATGCGAGCTTGCACGCATCCGCAAGCATACGTGCAGTCTGTGCTTTAGGGGGAAAGCGAGCACATCGAAAGCATGCCGTCTGCCACCAAAAATGGCAATCATTTTTTTTCTGACTGTTGGCTGAGCTTAAGCAAAAACGGCGGCTCATCAAATGTGTACATTCTTTCCAAGGAAACTGATCCAAGGATTGCCTGTGTGTTACAATGGGATATGAAACAAACTGCATTCACAGTGCTATCAACAGCTTACCCTCAGAGCCTGTGTTATTGCCCTTGTCACCACACAATGGCTGTAGAACAAGCTTTTGCAAGGATGGCAACAATAATTGTTGCTTTCGTGGCTTAATTACGCAGAAAATTTTAAATTATTGTTTTGCTAAGCCAGTGGCAACTAACAAATACTCAGCTTTCTGCGCTTCAGAGTCTTGCGTGTGTCGCAGGAGGAATTGATGATGAAGCAAGTCTAGGCATGTGCCACCGTCTCACTTGCAATTGTACCAGCGTGTTTGAGAAATGTGGAGTATCAAATACAATGAACCGCATGGGGGGGGGGACACGTGCTCCACAGATTGACCATTATGATTCTGTGAAAAATTTGATTCTGTGAAAGTAAACTCTGCAAGCTTTATCTTATTTATGATTGCCAAAATCACAGGCATGCTATTTTTAATAAAATCTAATCAGGTGTGCCCAGATTTCGGTGCAAATTTTCTTCTGCTATGAATTAAAGGCTGGGTGTGTGTTAGCTACAGGAGTGCAATGGAATCAGATAAACACTGCAAATTGAAGCAGTAGTGTGCTTGGTTATTTTTTCCTGAACATTCTTTTATTTCAAAGTGCCACATATTTCAATTAACTATATTGGTCCCATCAAGGTGCAATTAATAGAAGTAGACTGTACTAAGCACCTTAGAAGCCAGGCTTCAGTGAGAAACACCAAATGCAAGTCGCATAGCTGTACACTGACCACTTAAAATATCCACTGTTGCATAAGCTTAGCCATGAACGCTCAGCCATACCTGAAACTTCTGTTTCATGCACTGGCACCATCAAGTCACCAGGCAGGGTAGCTTTACAACTCAACAGGCAACATCTCGGAAAATCGTTGTAGCCAAAGTCTTGTACTCTTTCACTAAGTCTGCCTCTAAAATAAAGTAATCTCTCGTTATAACGACATCGCTTTACTCGAAATATTGCTTTATTCGAAATTTATTTGAGTCCTGACTCAAATGCATGCATTTTAAGCTGCATTACTTGAAGCGCACGAACAGCTTGACCTGCTTAGAGTGAAGCGGCGATGCCTCCACTTGGCGGCGGCGACCCTTTTGCACATGCAGTGCCAAATTAATACCGCCGACGAATAAGTTTCATGCAGGCACAGAACAGGCCACAAAAGGACCAAACCCACGACCGATGACCGCCTAGTAACGGGTACCAAGCGAATGCCGCGTGCTCCCAGCTGTTTACTGCGGAGTGAACTGAAGCTGTCAAATTCCATGGTGCAGCACGCCCAAACCGTTAATCTCTGTCGCAATTACATTGCTGGTGTCCCCCATGACAGAATCTACACAAAAATAAAGTTTTCCTGACGCTTTGCTATGCCAGAAAATTACGGTCTTTTGGATGTCAATAAGTGGCCAAAAGACCACGGGCAGACTTGCATCGTAGCATTCCATGGGGTGCGCTCGAAGAGCAAAGTTTTACTGCTCTAAAGAGCACTTCTGGCACTGAAACGTGCCGAAAAGCACAAAAGAAGTGTCCCTCCGATTATAAGCGTCATGTTCGATGCGAGGAGCTACGTTACCAAATCGGGAAGACGACTTTGGGGGAGCCGGTCTAGGAATTTGCTCGCCGCATGCCATAATCAGCCTGCATCACAATAAAACAACGCTCCTAGCTTCACTGCACTTTTGACGGTGCAAATCAACCGACAACTTTCCAAAAAACAAAATATTCAAGCGTCGCCAGCGGCGAATAAGGTTGTCGACATGGTGTTTCCCTGGCAATTTTCTTGAGCTGGTCATGCTCGATTCGCACCATCTGACTTTAGAGAAATGGTCTACATGTGTGGTAGGGTCAATGAATTTTGTTCCGAGATGTTTGTCAATGGTGCGGACGCGGCAGTGCGAAAACACTGACACTTGAACCGCAGAATTAGCGCAGTGTCATTGACAACGGTGCAATGAAAAACTCTAGTTTTTCAAACTTCACGACTGCATGCCTCGGGAGAAAATTGCCCAGTGATCACGCAAAGCCCTTACTGCAAAACTGTTCAGTTGTCACGATCGCACTGTGTACCCACAATGAGCGGCTAATAGTTTTTTGAGGACAACAAACACAACCTCAGGCTCGAGCCACAGCATTTGCAGCACTTTCCAGCGCGATACTCTTGTAGTCTTCCGTGAGCTCAGCACTTCCCCTATAAGGCGGCCACTGCCTTCCCCTCCCCATTCGCTCGCCAGTCTGCAAGCCGTTTGGATGTCAGTCACTCCTCATTCGTCTTCACGTCAGCTTCTCGCCTCCTTGCTGCCAATTTTGATGTCGCTGCTCCTCCAAAGCTGCCTTCTTCCGGCCTGTCCTCCCGAGCACAATCTTCCACCAAAGGGTGCCCTTCTGCGGTTCCTGCTTGTTGGTCTCCACAACTCCGATCGCTTTCCTTCCGCTACATGTGAAGCAGATGCCAGGCCCGCCATTGCAACCGTCACCATCACCAGCATGCACTGACGAGGAAAGCGAGATGTCCCGATGACATTTTGAAGCTTCTACCTTCTGCATCGTGCACCGCATTCAGTCACTTTGGTGCCAATTGTGCGTGCATTTGGATCCGTGCTGCAGGCCATGTGATCGTGTGTTATTCAGGGTGCTTCGTTAGGCATGCATTGCGTGTGCTTTTGTGGTCTACAGTGATAAATGGCTCCGTCAGACTTCAGGCGAAAGTGTCAGACTTTGCAGAAGAAAGTTCCGATGATAAAAGAGGTGGAAAAGGGAGGTTGGAAGAAAATTGACATCGTGAAAGAATTCGGCACACCGCCGTCTACTTTATCAACTGTATTGAAAAACAAGGAAGCTGTGCTGGATGGCTTTGAAAAGAACTTCTCGGTGAAGAGAAAGAGGAATCGCAATTCGAAATACCCTGAAGTGGAAGGTGCATTTCTACAGTGGCTGAAGCATGGCGGAGTGCAAATCTCCCCATACACGGGCCTACACTTACTGCAAAAGCTGAAGTTCTCACCCTCCAAATGGGCCACAAAGATTTCAAGTGCAGCAATGGCTGGCTTGAGTGGTTCAAGCAATGACATGGCGTGACTTCGAAGTCTATTGTTGGTGAAAGCGCAGCCGTGAACCGTGACACTATAGACATATGGCTCCAACATTGGCTCCAAGCTCTACTTGAAAAGTATGAAGACAAAGACATCTACAACCTAGATGAGGCTGCATTTTTCTACAAGATGCTACCGAACATTCACTACCGCTGGTGGATCCTCATCCAGAGGAAAAGGGAGCAAGGAGTGTGTCACGGTACTGTTTGGTACCAATGCAACAGGCGAGGACAAGCTTTCCTTGTTGATACTGGGGAAGGCAGAGAAGCCGCAGTATTTCCGAAATGTAACTATTCCCAAGGAATGCATCTACAGAAATAACAAACGAGCATGGATGACTGCTGCTATATTTTGAAGACTACATGTGTCTTCTGGATAGACGGTTCGATGCAAAGAATCGGAAGTGCTTTTTATAATTGACAATTGTCTGAGCCATGAGAACATAGACAACCTCAAGGCGACCGCTGGGAAATTTTTGCCTGCAAACATAACCGCAGTACTGCAACCGATGGATCAGAGCGTCATTGAGACTACCCGGAAGTTGTACCGCAAGGCCCTTTTGCAGTGCATGCTCACAGCGTATGCCACCAGCAGGAGGTACAACATTTATTTGCTTGGTGCAATCCATTTGCTGAACTTTTCATGGAAAGAACTAGCACTTTCGAAGGTCGCCAACTGCTTTGCGCACGCCGGCTTTTCCCACGCCATTGTCAGTGGCCCAGACGATGACCAGCCTGATGATGACCGGACTTGCAGAGATCTGTACGAGGCTGTTGATAAAATTGCTGGCCAAGAGGTTGAAGGCGACTTCGAGACATTCGCGTTGGCTGAAGCTGCTGCTCCCGTGGTTGCCCCAGCGACGGATGTGGAGATACTGATTGACACTGTTGGTGGCTCCCGAGGAGGACGAAGAGCCGGCAGACAAAGAGCAATGTGAAGTGCCGACTATAGTGCAGACAGACGCTGGAGTACCTAGGCCTGCTGCAAGATAATGTTGAATGCATGAGCGGCGACTACAGCTTCGTGCAATGCTTGGTCAAATTAGAGCAGGGGTAGCTCGCATCTGGTAAGAACTTAAAATAGCCAAAGCTCACAGCCTTTCTTGCACCTGAATAAAGTTTTTCTTCACTGAATACATTCTATTTTGACTTCATCACAGTTGTGGTGCAATTAAAGCTTGACTGCTTTAGCTTTTCTCGAGTGGCCGCTTATATCGAATTACCACTTATAAAAAATTTTTTCGCTGTCCCGCTGACTTCGTTATAACAAGCGATTACTGTATATGAAATTTTTTTGTGGTGCCTGCATGGGCCCAGTGCTTGTTTGCGGCCAAAGGTAACAGACTGGAACAGGACAAAGTTCAAATTCAAAAGTAAAGCTTGCACAGACGCTTGCCTTATGACCCTCGCATCTCAGCTGCCGTAGAGACAGCTCGTAGACATTTATGGTGATTTCAGCATTTTCAGCAACCTACTAGTATGTACTATAATGAAGGCTGGTCATGGCAATGCGATTCACAAATTTGATGTCACAAGAACAGCTAATCCTTCATAGCTGGGACACCTGAGGGTTGTTGCACCAAGTGTTTATTCGTCTTATATAAAAATAAAAAGAGGGGAGGTGAGGAAAGGAAAAAAAAAATAACAGTGGCCAACATACAGTTGTCATCAACATCCTTATTTGGGTCCTCTTCAGCAGCATGGACACTTCTATATGGTGCTGTAATAAGCTGAAAATGAAGAAATAGCAAACATATATCTCCTGCATAGTCATACTGCTTTAAGGATCACAACAATTCCTCAATGGCTAGATTTGTGAACCAAATATTTGTCATTCACTTTTTTCAATATTCCTTTCAATTTGATGAAAGTCAAGGCTGGGCTACATGGAATTCAGCACCAACCATTCACCAAGGCCTTGACAGAGCAAGGTCCACCAGGTGGATCAAGGGGACTAAAGGAAGTGTTAAACCAACTGCCATGGTGCAATACTCTTTCTTTAAATAATACCTAGTATATCAGTGGTACCACTGACGAACTTAGATTTGGAACAAATTTTGGAGCAGATTAGAACACATTAATGACAAATTTCGGAGTACTATGGAGCAAATAAATGCCAACTGCAGGACATTTCCAAGGCACTTTAGAACACTTCACATTGACAAGTTTCATTCCAGAAAGTATTTGCTTGCCGTAAAACAATGTTGCTCTGCCTCTAAATACAACAAAGGGAAACCTAAATATGAATATCCCTTTAAGTTAGTTGAAAACAAGCCTGTTCACAAAGCATGCCGCAACATGTTTGTTCCAAATTGAATGAATCTGCTCAGACGTTGCCTTTTACATCTTACAATCTTTTTTTTAATTGACAGCTGCCAGCTTAGCCATGTTTTCAGTAAGGCTAGAGTTAGCATTAGTCAGAAATGCCTGTCCAGACTCAATGTTGTCAAAGTTATCCCAAGTAAGAAAGCTCTAATCAACCCCTGGTAATGCTCAAGCATTGTTTTAGACAACAACAGGAGCTATTCAAGGGTCTGCTTTTTCTCGTAATGCTGAAGCCTCTGCTCACCGACTGGCTGATTAAAGGGACACTAAAGGCAAATAAGAAGTCGACATGGACTGTCTAAATACCATTCCAGAAACCTCGCAATGCTTGTTTTGTGCCAAGAAAAGACTTAGTTTATGAGAAAATTGCATCTGAAGGGTCTGAATACCTTTTTCAAAATTCAGATCTCCCGCCACACAACTGGGGAAGCGGCGACATTGCATAAGCCATCACCACCCTTTGCTACCATCAGTGAGTAAAACAGCGCCCGACAGACAGTGGCACCGAGCCAAGACAGATCGGTGGATATGCCGCTGCAGCTCCTTTTTGGTCAAGTAGCGTAGACCGTTCAGGCATCCCGTGGCATAACACGGAAGTTGAATTCTCTGCTACTTGCAGTTCGTGCGAGTTGCGCGAGCCAGCAAAACCAGCGCAGCACTATGCGATAACGAAACTGCTGAAATGCGAAAGCGTGCGCGGCGCAGAGTCGAGCGAAAATGAAACCTTTTGACCTCCCGTGTCGTTGTCAAAAGTAATTTCGATTAGTTCTTTTTTTCTAAAAATGAAATAGAACTGGATAAGTAGCATTTTATTTTGTCTTCTAATACAATACAATGATGTTTTTTGCAATGAGGGGTTGAGTACTAGGAACAGAATTTAACTGAGGAGTGCTTTTGTCATCGGGCAAGTGCTTGAACGTCCCGGGGAAGTCTCTAATCATGTCCTGCATGTACCTCAGTTTCTCTATTACCAAGGCCTTGTTCAAGATAATATTGACGCCTTACAGATTCCCGAGCACTAATCTGTCACTTTAGCTTGACTTTATGTTTGCCTTTAGTGTCCCTTTAACAACTGACACCAACTGATCATTCGGACACCAATAATTCAGACAAGCTCGATTCATCAGACTACTTCACAGCACCATTACTGGCCCATGAAGTTAAAGGGACACTTAAGGCAAATACTAAGTCTTAGTTTACGACTTAGTTTATGAGAAAATTGCATATGAAAATTCCGAATACCTTTATCGCGATTCAAATCTCCCACCACCCAACCAGGGAGTGGCAATGTTGCATACGCCATCACCATCCACTGCTGCCATTGGTGAGTAAAACTAGTGTACTACATGGGGGGAGCGAGTCCAGCACAGGCTCCCCACTGAGGCTTTTCTATGGAAAAGTTGGTGGCGCCACCGTCGCCTTCGCCCAAATGAGCGGCCCCGTGCCGGCCAGACCATTGTCGCATCAGAGACCCTATCACAGCTGCATGGAGCTTTGAAAGGCACTTCATTCTGCTGCATATAATTTTGATACTTGGTGCCAGAAACCATGATTGTATTCCCCACCAACCTGTAGTCAATAAAATGGAGAAAGAGACAAAAATGGTGCAAACAATGCAACAACTACAGTGCACTGAGCAGCAACAGCTGCTCAACCCGCATACTCGCCTCAGCCAATGGGTGCTGCCAAAACAGCCGAAGCTTCAGGACAAAGTGACGGCAGCGTCGCCGCAATTTCAGCATTTTTTGCATCACCCTCAGCGCTTGCCAAGGCGTCCCCTGGACCCACTCCTCCATTCTAGCACACTAGTAAAACGGCACCCGACAGATGGCGCTACAGTTCTTTGCACAAAACGCAAATGTGCTGCCACGGGGAAACTGAGCCAAGACAGAGCATGGTGGATTAGCCACTGCAGCTGCTTTTGGTCAAGTGGCATGGACTGTTCTAGCATCCTATGACACCACATGAAAGTGGGATTCTCCGCTACTGGCAGTTAATGCGTGTGTCACGAGCTAGAAAAACCAGTGCAGCACTACGCAATAACTAAACTAATGAAATGCAAAAGCACAGGCGGTGCAGAAAAGAGCGATAACTAAACCGTCCGATTGCCTGCGTCATTGTCAAGGGTAAGGCCAAAGAGTTCTTTCTTTCTAAAAATTAAATAGAACTGGACAAGTAGCATTTTCTTTCTTCTTATAATGCAATCCAATGATGTTTTTATAACGAGTGGTCAAGCACCAGTGACAAAATATAAATGAGGAGTGCTTTCGTCATTGGGCAAGTACTTGAATGTCCCGGGGGAGTCTCTAATCGTGTCCTGCATTTACCTCAATTTCTTGATTACAAAGGCTGCGTTCCCAATAACATTGACGGCTTAGAGGTTCTCAAGCCCTAATCTATCACTTTAGCTTGACTTATTATTTACCTTTAGCGTTACTTTAATGTGTAAGGATGACTGAAATTTCGGACAGATTAAGGCACACCATTCAATAATTTGAACTCTGCCTCCACAACTGCATGCTTATCTGACTGCAGAGTTTAGAGGAAATAGCAATACTTTGGCTTTGGTATGTTGTTGGCATCGACATGACATGGTCATCAGCCATGTTGCCAACACTTCCTTGAAAACGAAGCTAAAGTAGTTAACCCAGCACCAACCATGCCCAAAACGTAAGACAAGTGAACTTTGGCAAGCCACTCTAAGCATTCCCGTGCGAGCCCTACAGTGTTGGCTTTGCACATCCAGCATGTATTCATTCATGTGTTGAATATCGACACGGTTCAGGTGACGATCCACTTGCTTAAACTGCGCCAACTCCACCCTCTATGCCTGTGCCGACGAGGACAATGACTTGCTAGAAAAAAAAAGAAAAAAAAAGAAGAAAAAAACACTGTCATTTGGCTCAAAGGTTGCGACAATGTTTACTCGCACAAAATTTATGTGTTTGGCTATGCTCTGACATTATTGGATGTCACTGATGCGCAGCATGCACTATACATCAAGCGAATGATCAGCGGTCACTGTACCATGCCGATGTAAGCAAATGCACTGGTCGGTACTTTGGAATATCAGCGGCGTTCTTCCGGAGGAATCGTACGATCTATAAATCGACATAAAAGTGAAGAAAGCAGTGCTCCATGACCTCTTATAGTGAGCATGCGAAACACATCCTTGAGAAAGGGTAAAACGTCTAAAATAGCAAGCAGCACATATCAAATTATTAAGGTTACCCTCGGTCTTCATGTTCCAGCGTGATGAGTGTTGTGCTGGGGACTGGTTCTTGTGGTGGTGGGTCAAATGCAAATGATGGCAATCCATGGCTATTAAATTCGTTGGAATCACAGCTGTCACTGTTTCACAGCTCTGAAGAGCTGGTGCAGCCCACATTTGTCACTCGAAGACTATGGTCTAGTGCAGTCACGAATCAGCGGAGCGTCTGCGCTTTGGTGCTTTCGTTCTCCACGCTGGCGTGCCCCTGTTTATATCATACGAACGGGTTCGCTTGACTGCATGGCAAGATTTAGTTTTAGCACTTTCTTGCTTATTTAAAATTATTTTTGAATTTGTGGAGAAATTCTGTCAGACACATGACAGCAGGTGTCCCAGGAACATAAATTTGTCATTACGTTGATATGGTACAAAAAATAGCTGGAAGTTGCTCTTTAAAGGAGCCTTGCAACATAGTGCTCCGCGACATCTTTTAGTGAGCAAAACTAAGAACAGGTTGGAGTGAGTGCAATGCCTTCCAATTGATATGCCCACATAAATTTTTGAAAAAAACTAAATAATAATGTAGCTATAAAAATGTTTATGTTCCTCATTCCTCCTAAGATAGCAATGGCCCACCTATTACAGCTTTCCTTTGTGGCACACTTATGGTAACCCTTCAGGAATGGCATCTGACAAAAGTGCCCAAGAACGACAAAGGAACAGTGAAAGAACATTTGCTAGAAGATGGAGGGGTGTGCCTGTGCCCAAGCTTTTGCTCCAGACTTATGATTATGAACAATCATGCAATGAGTGATGTCTATGGGTTGTTGGGCAGGTCTACAATGTCATAGGCGAGGCATAATAGAGGGGATTGGAAAGCCAAAGTAGAGAGATAAAGCAACCTCACGAGATTGTGAGCTTCCTGCTGCATGCAGTGGAATAAGTTTGTATGTTCATGGCAGCATTTACTAAGGACTGCGAATCTTTTGCAGTGCCCATTTAACCACTTGTAGGTCTTTTAGTAAGGCATGCTGACGTAAGACTCACGTGAGAACAGCATTGTGAAAGATGCTCTCTATGTCTGGACAGCAGTGCGATGAAGTTTGTTTCAGGGAACCTTCAAGGATGGTGTCACCACCTGTATCATTGTTGTGTCTTACCGAGCCTCCACTCATGGTAGGAGTGGCCAGTTTGCTACTGTGGAAGCATGATTTACTAATATGCTTAATTTTATGTTCTTTGGTGCAAATCAACTCGCAGGCTGAGACTCTGGATCAATTTCAACCACCTGGGATTCTTTTAGCATACAATTAAAGCTTGGTACAGAAGCATTCTTTGTATTCTTCCCCCACTAAAATGCTATCTTTGCAGTCAGGAACTGAATCTACGACGCCATGTTCAGCAGCAGAGTGCCACAGCCACCATACCAAGCACAAGGGCAGCACAGGTGTTCCAGGTTCAGAATGAATCTTTTCCACCAGACTGCCATAGGCCTTCTGGTCAACTGCTCTTGCAACATTGTAGCAAATTAATGTAAGCATAAATTGATACACTTAAACCTCGATATAAAGAAGTGCAATATAACGAAATTCTCTATTAACTTTTCATAACCTCTTCTCTACAGAACACCATGTAATTAGAACCTCAATATAATGAAGTGTCTATGTATGCAATTTCAATATAATGAAATTTTGCTTCCGCAGCAAAGGAATGCCAAGACAATAAATGGAAGCATCTGCAGACGCAAATGATCAAATGGTTGAATTACAATCGGCTGCATGCAAATGCACCTATCAAATCGCACGGCGCGCCAAGAGGAACTCCTGAAGTGAAGCTGCATCATGTTCCATGTAATGTGCAAGTGTGGCAAGATCCCATCATGCCCCGCGCACTTTATGCTTTAGGTGCGAGTGAAAGTGTGCAATGCGAGAAAGAAAGATGGTGGCTTCGTGCACAAGTGCCACATCCCCACGTGAGCAAAGGAAAAGAGAGGGACAAGAGTGAGATTGCGGTAATAGAGAGTTTCAGAATAGGGGCACCAAAAGTTTGGGGCCCTAAAGAGCTTTGCGAGTGTTAGCGTGTGGCACGAATGAGTGAAGAGTTTTAGAATAGGGCTCTGCGTTTGCAGATAGCATCTTGCACTTGCAGCGCCATTACAGCGTCAAAGAAAAGCTATTACCGTTTATATGTTAAAATAAGATATACCATTTTATAATAAGAAGAGTAATATTGACATTCGTGTTTCTGCATTTAATCACAACTTAGAAGTTATTCTATTGGGAGCAAGCAATTACTTGCACTTAGTTTTGAGTAACCAAATTTATGTGCCAAGTGTTTAGCCTACAAGCCATGAAATCAGCAATTGAATTCGGAATCAGCGGCATCTAATGAATCAATCTTCATAATGCACGCTAGTGGAAAGAAAGCGAGGATCGCAGTCACTTAGCCTAGCTTGCGAACTTCACGCATTAGCACGAATCGAGCCCAGTTTGGTGCTTGGTTAGAGCCTTCGCTTTGATGGGTGCCACCCTGCTTGTTGACGCAATGCTTTTGGGGCAGCGTTTGGGGCTCCTGCTAAATCAGTGAAATAGCGTGCCCGATGCAAAACCCAAACACAGTTTGGGTCTTGCGCATGCGCAGCGGCTTCCGACACTATTTTGATGGGCCCCCAAACATTTGGGGCCCTTATTCGAAAACTCTCTAATGTGATCAAGCGCACACGAGGGGCGGGGTGCGGGCCGAGGGGTGGGGGCAGGTTAAGTTGGTGCATATCGCGATTTCTGGCGCACTTCTAGGCCGTGACTGTGCATGGCTGTAAGCGCGGCTGAGCACATACGCAGCCACACACCTTGCTTTAGAGCTAATATGCCACATGTCCAAAGAGCGGGTGTACAGGGACGGCGTGGCATCATGTAAGCTGTCCTCCCACGCATTTAGTATGAAAGGTTGCATAGTCTCGTGTTTCGGTGACCTGTTGAGCAAGAGGCAGACGAAGCATTTGCTCCCCGCTACTGGCACTTTCCATGATAGCATCAACCCAGTGCGGGCAATGCTATCAACCGTGGAGCTGCACCCATTGCATGCGAAAGCATGGTTGGCTTCGCTTAATTCGTACTGCTGATATGAACATATCGCCAACGTGGCATGAAACCGTACTATTTGTTGCGGACTCTCAAACTTATCGAAATTAATTGTTTCCACATTTAAATTAGCTTTTTTACATTGCCCAAATATATGGAAAATTCTGCAGCCCCTTTGAGTGTAAGAAAAATCTATTGGCGACTGTACTTATTTGCAAAAAAGGTCTAATTTCAATGCAACGAAATTTCAATATAACAAAGCAAAGTGCCGATTTTGCCTACTTTGTTATATGAAGGTTTAACTGTACGTCAAATTAGCCTGCTTTAGATGCTCTAACGGATACAGTTGACAGAACTGTGACACCAGCTTTTTGGTACAAGGTTACGGATTTGTAAACCTTATGCTTCTATACTTTTTTATACAAATATCTTTAAAACTATCCAGGGTCTAAACCACAATTCTGTTTTCTACAGTCACTAGAACTTAACAATCTTTCTTAAATGCAACAAATTTTATTCAAATCGGTCCAGAGCTTGCCTCATAAAAGCATTTCTGCATTCTACATGCATTTTAATAGGCAGCATCTGAGTTGCCTTGGGAGCTAAAGCTTCTGCTCAAGTGTGCCCTGCAACACTCAAAGGAATGCTGGGCTGGTGTGCAAAAAGCAAAACTCCTGTGTCAGTGACCGAAACATTACCAGCAGCAATGATTAAATGAGAAATATCATGACAGCACACAGAATGAAACCGATATAAACACAGACTACTGGAGAAAGACAGAAAAGCTGGTCTCACAGGCATACCTTTACCAGGATGAGCTTTAGGATTGCTAATACACCAAATCCAAGTTGTTTGGTCTCCCAGGAAAAAATGCTGAAAATGCTCAGCCACACACACACAAAAAAAGTGCACTTTTGAATTACATTTTGTCAAACTGCTTGCCTAGCTTTGCTGAATATCTTCATATTGAGTACTACATTCCCACAGTGGTAAGCCACAGAAGTTGCTGAAAGCATGCTCACCTGAGTGCCACCATTAAGAAGGACTGTGACTGTTTCGCCGCCAATGTCGACGATCCGTCCCAGCTTGAAGCCCTCCTGCTCATCAGGGGCCCACACCAGGCCAGAGTCCACAGCCAGCATGGTGCCCACAGGTGGCAGCTGTATGCCAAAAGAAAGCAGCTTCGCAAACCTTGAAACCACGACGATTTGCAAGTGACGAGATGCAAGCCGCTGGACAAACTATGCGCACCCAAGAAATGCGAGAAATGGTTGCTGTACAGATTAAAAGATAACAAAATGTTACGACATATTTTTGCATATTTTCATACAACAGATTTTACATGTGCTTTCTTAGAAAAAAAAAGACAGAAAGAGAGAGAAAGATCAAAGAAGGCCTCCAATTTTATAAATTAGAATTTTCAAAGTTTCACTTATAATCAAACCATAGAACAGTTTGATTCCCCAGACAGACAAATTTTTCTTTTAATGGCAAAGCTTTGTTTCTTAGAAATCTGTAGAGGTTTCCTTTGTCGCTCTGTGCAACACTTGGGTGGGTGGATGACAATTTTTTCTTTAACAACTGCCCAAATCAGCAAGATCTGTAATGGAGGCGAGACTGACGCTTGACGACAGCAAACTACAATTCTTTTTATTCACAAGAAACAAATCCTTTTACCTTGAAAGCTAAGCACTGGTACAATGTTCCCGCAGGCTAAAGACCAACATATATAATTTCTATGTAAATTAAAAATGTAGACCGGACATGCCCAGCCAACATCGCACGCTCTATTGCTTTCCGATATGTCTTACTATTATGCAGTTGTCACACCCTGATGCCACAGTTGGTTTTATTTTTTCCTTTTGGTGCTACAGGACTGTGGCTTGCATCACTTGCTCCGTTGGTGGAACTTGGACAGTGCCAATGTGGGATACCTTACAACTTCAGCCTTTCTTTCATTCCCTGCCAACAAGTCAATGTGCTATCACTTAAATATATAGGACCAAAAAAAAACTTGTGCAATTCTTTTTTTGATGTTCCACTGCCACTTTCTAGGAATAAGGACTGCCTTAACTACCGGTTCACTTCAGTTTCAATTCCAGTTTCTGAGAACAAGGTAACTTCATCTTTTGATGCTGAGGGATGATTCAAAACTTTCCTTTCCAGGACATTATTGCATTCAAAACTCTCCCACAGGAAGCCCTGCCCAACAAAGAAGACATGCTGAAATAGCAGCTGCGAAAGTGTTTTCACTTCAGCAAACAAAAACATTTATTGGCCCATAGGAAACAGACATGCCCAAATGGGTGCAGCCTGTCTGCAGCTGTGGACAGTTTATCTGAAGTATCGAGAGGTTCCAAACCTTACATAATAATTTTATACCCTCTGCAAGCTGTTAAAGAAACACTGTGCCAAATGATGGTGAGCTAATGATGCCTATTACAGATGCTTTTGCTGCAGCAATACCAAGTTCTAAAAGGCGCTCTCCATTAATAATCATCACTAAAATGTGATTATTCTATCCATGGAGCTTGACATGAAGCCAAACACAAGCTATGAGGGAGGTGCTGTAGCATCCCCATGAACTATGACAACTTGTAGTTCTTTGAACTGGTGCACCAAATGCTCGGTACGGAAGTGCATTCCACTCCCACTGGAATGCAGCATCCCGGAACCTGCCATTTCATGCACTCCGAGGGTTCACTTAATGCGGCATTGAACAAGGAACTTACAAGGCGACTCTACACTGGGAACTTCAAACATGTTTGGGGTGACATCGGTATAGTGATCAAAAAGTGTGCCTCCAGGAACAAGTGTGGAGAATGGAGATCCAACATCAAATTTAATGCATTAAGATTATATCTGCTTTCAGGTGTGAAAAGCTTCTCAACATTCATCTGTGACCCGATATACTACGAGTTCTGTGCAACAAAGGAAACCCCCGATGCACATGGACCACTGCACAGAACTTAAGCTGATGACTTTCAGTCATAAGAAAGGTCACTAGCAGCAGCAGGCCCGCATGTGCATGAAAAATGTGGGTTACATTCACATACAACATGAATGAATGAATTGAAAAAATTATGTTGATGTCAAAACACACAAGCATAGCCCAGAACATTAACCCTTTCCGTGCCGAGGACGTCGACACGTTTTCTTCAATACATGCTGGTGATGTCACATTTCTCATCGTCTATAGAGATTTCCTTTCCTCTACGAAGTGCCACAGATGAGTGGAAGTTGTTTTATCGTTTTCATACAAATTCTGTGCTGCTATATGGTGTCAGCTTTCTAGAAAAGTTATCTTTTGCAGGTGCAGTTGGTGGAAACACAGCGAATATCTGGGTCCCCTGGGTTTTAAATGACAGAGTAGAGTTAGGTGGCTGTAGCAATGATGGCCGCCTTTGCCAATGCCAGAATCGTTGTCTATTTGGACGTTTCTTCACCTCGCAAGTAAACAATTAAGTCCTGGAAAGCTGCAAGGAGTTGTGTTCGGAGCTGCAATTTAGTGCTGATGATTGCAGGGAAGAGTTTGGGCCTCTGGCGGTCTCTATCCAGTGGACACGGCTTGGCAAAAACTCTTTGCTGTCAGCACCCCAGTAATTTCCCTTCCTCACAGTGGCAAGAATAATGCAATGCATGGAGGACCACAATAGCATGTGATTGACAATTGAAAAATATCGAGCTTTATTATATTGACTGTTTGTGTGGCCATAGTTATATGCAACTCACTAACATCAAAGAATTGATTAACACGCAGAAAATAAGAAATGAAATAATGAAAGCCGTTCACAATGAATCAGTAATAAAGAAATCTTAGAAATTTTGGTGCTATTCTACCCACCTCCCTAAAAAAAAAAGAAAAATGGCACAGAAAGAGTTACACATGCTCCGTTAAAGTAATTCAGGACATAGGATTGAACTCCAAGTGCAACGTCACTGCTTCAACTAAAAGCAACATCCCAACAACATGTTAACTGGTTTTCTACATTTTCCTTCTTTTTTAATAAACTGCCGTTGTCTTCCAAAAGAACGTATGAAACAGCAATGTACAATTGCTGTTTTGACTGAAACGACAAATTTGGAACAAATACACTTACTCCGCTTGTTTTGGGCGACTACCGAGCAGGCGGCACCGCTCGACAAGTTTTCAGGCGGCTATCTTTGCTCACGCAGTTACTATCAGTAGCAGTGACGTAAAGACAGCATTGCATGGCCGTTCGAGCGTTTCGAGACGCGCTAACATATGGGTGCTAGTCGCACAAACGTTGTTGACCCCCTGTGGTCTAAACAAGCGTCTCGCAACGTAAACGCGCGCTCAACTGCGCGGCGGTGTGGATTAAGTAGAAGACCCCCGCTGCAGAAAAGCCAGCCGAAATACACCCGCCGCGAACTTCTTTCCCGACACGCGCAACCTTGCTCCCGATTTTTAATAATGATCGCAAGTCGGAAGTGATATAGCTGGCGGCGAATGGCACGTCGCCCGGATCACAGACCATGGGTATTACCACATAAAGAGCAGCCCCTTGGCCGCGACGACAGTAAACGGACTCGAATGAATCGTGCCGTTCACTACTCTGCCACGCAGCTTTGTCTGCTACCCGTCGCCGTTCGCAGAATGCGCGTGCCTTCCATGCGTGACGCTACATCATAGACACGAAGGAAACGAAAATCAATCCGCGGGGCGTCTGTAACGTCGCTAGCCTAGGCTTCTTCGGCGAAATAAACGCATACACGAATGCGCTAGCTACAATAACAGAAGGCCACGGCACTGCGCCACAGAGCATTAGCACCTGCAGAACGCGTCAACGGAGCGCTCCGTCAAACCACCCCAGCCCAAACACGCTTCCACCTGTAGCGTGCGGGAGCATGTCAGCCTCGCTTTTACGCAAATGTGCAATATACCAACCCCAGGGCGATCCGTTCCCATCAGCCCCTTTTCAAATGCCCGGGACATCCCTTGCTAAACGCCGTTCAGCATTTCTTGTTTTAGCAGCGACAAAAACATGCCCGCACCATTGCAGACACGGCCCCGTGCAGTAGCGTGTAGCACGCTGCTCGATTTAGTTGTTCCTTCACCTACGCCACCAACTGATGCACTCTGCACAGAGTTCTAAAAGTGAATCATAAATAATAATGTGAATATGGTTTGTTAAATGGCAACAGTTAACTTCTTGCTATTCTTTTTTCTCTCGTTATTTAGGCGACCGCACGTAGGAAGGCCAACGGTGCAAACCGTAACCGGATACAAAAAAAAAAGGAAAAAGGCAATGCCGTATCCGCAAACATTAAGCAAGAAAGAAGCTCAAGAATGAAAGTTTCATATATATTTACTCACCACAGCGCTAGTCGCAGAAGCCACAGCGGCCACAACTGATGAACGATTGCTGCTGAAGGCAGACGAACAACAAATGGACGTACGGACAAGCGCTCGCGTGCATTGGGCTTGACGCATAGAATGAAAAACCAACTTGCTTGCTGTGGGCTAGAGGGCTAGAGTTTACTAGCTGGAGTATGGTCCAGTAGAAAACGCCGCTCTCTCGCTGAGGCGCCGCGTGTGGAAAAATTTTGCGAGGGCGCTGCGAGTGAACTGGATATAAGGTCCCTCTTAACTGGATAGGGGTGGAGACGTGCTTCGTGGCATATTCAACGTAATTTCGCTGCGGGCCCTCAGACCGATTGCGCGCGTGAGCTCTTACAATAGTGCTTTATTTCCGCTGCAAATTTTGATTAACAAATTTTTGCCACGTACATATATTTCAGGCATGTGTTATACTGCACGACGTTTACAATTTTGCTGTCGTTCTCTACTGCGTCGTCTGCTAGCGAGCGCGCGTTCGTTGCGAGGACGCTGACGGACGACCAGCTTTTCTTGCAAAAAGTATGTGCAGTAAATTTTTTTATGGTTTCACTTGAATTGATGCGCCCACGACTGTTGTCATCTGGTACCAATTGAAGTTTTAGCCAGGTGAATTGCTGTTTTTAATATTGTTTTCTAAATGTAACACGCAACTTTTGCCACAGAGGCCGCCTATCTGCAACATGAAGCTACGTAAGAGAACGTTATTGATATCGTGTCATCTGACGCACTCTTCTTGCTGGTGGAATATTGATCAGGGACAATGATCAAAGAAAACAATATTATAGTGAAATAAACTAGGTTCATTAACTGCGCGGCGCGAAGAGATGCAAATGACGAGTGTACTTCTAGGTAAATCTACGGGTACGACGTATTGGGGGCGAGGAGTTACGGAGTCGCCATCCGTCGGAAGCGCCTCCCTTGCGTAGTATGAGGGATCACGCGGCGCGCTCCTCACAAGTTTCGCTTACGGCGCTCAATAATAACACCACACGGCAGCCCTCCTGGACATTTATATAGGTACTCTCAAAACGAGGGAAGTTTTTGACTGTCGATATAATAGTCTTGGGCAAACTGAAAGCACATAATCGTTTACAGACGCTATCTATTTAGCGAATACGTAAGTGAATGCCACTACGCGCGGTCGCCGCGATGGAGTCTCCCGAACCGGCTTCTTGCGTGAAAGGTAGGCACACTCTGTAAGTAAACTATGCGAAATATGTTCTTATAGTGAGCTGTCTGTATAACCAAATGGGGCATAACAGAATGAAGCCTCAATGCAGCGATCGCACGGGTTTGCAGCGACCGACTGCGCGTCTGGATGCATGTCCGCGCACAATGTTTTGCTTTCGCTGTGAGTGCCTTTTCGCAACATGCCGTGAGCTTTAGGCCGCAGCATACGAGCATTTGACAGCACACCACCAACCACTGTTGCGTGGATGGTACCAAAACTGTTTAAAAATAATTTCGTTATAGAGACTTCGACGCCTATACGGCGACTAGTATAGGCGTCGAAGTCTATAACGAAATTATGCAGGCTGTGCAACGAAAAATGCAGGCTGTGCGGAGCCCGACACTTCACCGCTGCCAAGGAGTGCAAGCAGAGGTACCAGACGCCGTACCTCGTCAGACGCACGCGCGGGGACCGATCCCGGGTCAATAGAAGCAAGTCTCCGGCCCTCGGCATGGCGAGCGACAGCTCCCGGCCGTTGTCGGTCGCTCCGCGGCTCGCAGGAGCTCTAGATCCAGGAGCCCCTCTCCGCCTTCCGGACGCCGTTCCAGGTCTAGGGGGAGGTCCAGGTCCAGGGGAAGATCCGGGTCCAGGGGCAGATCCAGAAGCCGCTCCAGGAGCCTCTCTGTCTCCAGGGCCCGGTATGGGTCCAGTGCCGGCCAGCAGAGTGTTAGATACGGGACCTTTTCCTGAGCCTACTTCGAGTTCACCAGACCACATCGAATCGCGTCACAGCTAATTAAGGAGCGCAGAAGCACATTTACCACGTTCCCGAGGCGCCGCACGTCCAAACAAGTTGGCGTCCCCCACCTCGTGCGCCGCAGGTGGAGCTATTCACTGCTTGACTCTTCCCGAAAGTGTAGCGGGAGCCTGGCATGGTTCCAGGTAACGTGGGTCCCAAGGCAAGACAGCTGTAATGCACCGTGAAGCCCTGGCAGCAATCCCCCCATCCGCCTTTGTGAAGGCAGTTGCAAGCCAGGAAGACAATACCGCAGAGAGAAGTAAGCCCTCACACAATTGGGGCCCAAGGAGCGACCCTCTGCGCCGGGTGTGACACAATCGCACGGGCGCCTACGATTGGCCGAAAATGACGCCACCTGAGCGGGCTCGCCGATTGGCCGAACGTGACGTGACTTCGAGACACCGAAAGAGTTAAAAGCCAGAGACCGGGAGCAGCAAGAGAGCATATTCCTTGATTCATCTCTTTCGAGCTTCTTGCCACGGGCCGCAGCGTCTGAGTTGCTGCCGGCCCGTAATGACTTTTATGACTGTTAATTTCTTTGTACTCTCACTGTAAATAATGTAAATAAACCTCCAGTTTTCATCTCTAAGTCCTCCTCAACCTCGGCCAACTCCCGCACCCAACGGCAAGGTCCAAAAATCTGGGGGACAGCTATTGGGATTGTCCTCCAGATCCACCAAGAGGAACAGAAAGTCGACCCTATCGTGGGCAGATATGGTTGCTGGCGGCGCCGAAGCGAGACCCTCCCGGGGTCCACGCGACCCGCTTCCAGAGCAAGCCAGGGACGACGAGGTAGCGCGCCTTCAGAAGGAAAACGCGGACTTAAAAGAAATGGTCAGAAAGATGGCTAGCGATATGACAGAGATTAAGAAATTGGTAATTAGTCAGAGTGCTTCGGCCAACGCGTCGGCGCCGACCGCCACAGAAGCACCAATTCCGGCCTGCGACTCGGCCGAGGCCGCCAAGCGTAGGGCAGTTTCCAGTAGGGAAGATTCAGATTCGCAAGATAATGAGATAAAAGGCATGCTGGCCACGCTCACTAAGAGCGTGCAGAAGTTACAGCAAGGCTTAGCACAGGTGCAAGTCGCCTTAGGAGACCGGAAGAGAGGCCTAGGTGCGCTGCCCGATCGCATGGACGCTCTCGAGGGTCTGGTGATCCCAAATAATGCGTTCGTAACTCCGATGCAGGTCGTTGTTCCGAGCGCGTCGGGGACTCAAGTCAGGGCTAGGAGCCCATCGGCGAGTCACAGTGGGGGGGGGGGGGGGGGGGGGCACTTTTTACGTGCACCTGTGCTTACAGCGGGTACCCCAGACAATTTATTTAATCAAGGATAGTCCCAAAGAGGAGTTCAAAATTTGGCAATGGAATTGCAGCGGGTGCTCCAATAAGAGGGCTCCGTTGCAGCAATATCAATATTGCAATAGGATATCAATATTAGGTCATCATCATCATCATCATCAGCCTGGTTACGCCCACTGCAGAGCAAAGGCCTCTCCCAAACTTCTCCAACAACCGCGGTCACGTACTAATTGTGGCCATGTCGTCCCTGCAAACTTCTTAATCTCATCCACCCACCTAACTTTCTGCTGCCCCCTGCTACACTTCCCTTCCCTTGGAATCCAGTCCGTAACCCTTAATGACCATCGGTTATCTTCCCTCCTCATTACATGTCCTGCCCATGTCCATTTCTTTTTCTTGATTTCAACTAAGATGTCATTAACTCGCGTTTTTTCCCTCTCCCAATCTGCTCTTTTCTTATCCCTTAACGTTACACCCACCATTCTTCTTTCCATAGCTCGTTGCGTCGTCCTCAATTTAAGTAGAACCCTTTTCTTAAGCCTCCAGGTTTCTGCCCCGTAGGTGAGTACTGGTAAGACACAGCTATTATACACTTTTCTCTTGAGGGATAATGACAACCTGCTGTTCATGATCTGAGAATGTCTGTCAAACGCACCCCAGCCCATTCTTATTCTTATTTCCGTCTCATGATCCATATCCGCCGTCGCTACCTGCCCTAATTAGATGTATTCCCTTACCGCTTCCAGTGCCTGGCTACCTATCGTAAACTGCTGTTCTCTTCCGAGACTGTTAAACACTACTTTAGTTTTCTGCAGATTAATTTTTAGACCCACTCTTCTGCTTTGCCTCTCCAGGTCAGTGAGCATGCATTGCAATTGGTCCCCTGAGTTACTAAGCAATGCAATATCATCAGCGAATCGCAAGTTACTAAGGTATTCTCCATTAACTTTTATCCCCAATTCTTCCCAATCCAGGTCTCTGAATACCTCCTGTAAACACGCTGTGAATAGCATTGGAGAGATCGTATCTCCCTGCCTGACGCCTTTCTTTATTGGGATTTTGTTGCTTTCTTTATGGAGGACTACGGTGGCTGTGGAGCCGCTATAGATATCTTTCAGTATTTTTAAATACGGCTCGTCTACACACTATATTTTAGGTCGTTCCCTACCAAACCACAAGTAACAGCATTTCAGGAAACCCTCGTCTCTGCCGCATCCCTCTCTGGTTATCGTGACGTCTCCGTGCAGCCCGAAGGTCGGGGAGTATGCACGTTAGTTGACAGGAGGTTTACACACGTGTCTCACGACCTGAAGCTGGCGAGTTGCAAAGTCGAATACGTCATGGCGGAGGTTCTGCTCAACACGAGACAACGCAACCAGCGGAGAAACAGCGTGTTTATGCTAAACATCTACAGAAATCCTAGGGACTCGCGACAGCAGTTCAAAACGATACTCAAGAAGTCATTCGACCTGGTCGGCACCCATCCCCTGGTCGTCGTCGGAGATTTCAACGCACCGTACGGAGTAAGGGGGTACGTCTACGACACGAGCAAGGGCGGAGTCTGTGGCAGAACGCCAAGGAAATGGACCTCACGCTTATCACGGACAAGGCGTTCCCCACGTGAATCGGCAACTCGGTGAGCCGGGGCACTACCCGCGATCTGGCGTTCGTGAAGAACGTCGAGGGAGCTGAGTGGAGTAACACCGCAATAAATTTTGGTAGAGACCATTACGTGCTCGAGACCCGCTTCGAAGTCGGCCGAAGTAAATCCAGAGAATTCACTGTCACGGACTGTGACCTTTTTCGCAAGCTCCGCGGCAACGACAGCTCACCTGCCCCCAAATACCTGGAAGATTGGTGCGAGCGAATCAAGAGTGACGCCGAGTCATCCACTAAGAAGATCGTCAGCGACCTGGAGGTAGAGTAGATGGACAGAAGGCTAGCCCATCTGATCGAGGCCAAGCAGGCGCTGCTTCTGAGATGGAAGGGACGAAGGTTTAACCGAAGATTGAGGAAAAAGATCTCCGAGCTTAACAAGGCCATCGAAGGTCACTGTCGGACGCTCGGCAAGCAGCAATGGGACGAGGTCTGTGACTCGATCGACGGGAAGATGCGTAACGGCAAGCCCTGAGGCATGCTAAAGCATTTCCTCAACGAGGGCAGCTCCAGATCCAGTCAGAGACACACGCTCGCCAGAGCCCTGCACGAAGCTACCACATCCTGTTCCGGGGACGAGCTGGTTGCCAAGATCATGGAGAAGTACCTTCCTGTAAAGCATCGGAAACGAGGAGAACCGGTTTCCCGACTACCTCGGCCCAGCCCGTACGGAATTGGACGAAGACTTCACCGTGGGGGAAATTAGACAAGTCATTTTTGCTCTCAACGCCAAGTGTGCGCCAGGTGCCGCCAGAATCAGCAACAAGATGCTGCGGAACCTTGTCGACCGTTCGATCGGATACCTCACCGAGAAGATGAACGATATGTGGAAAAACGGCAGCGTCCCAGACGACCGCCAGCCGTCCTGATCCCCAAACACGGCAAAGCTCCGAACGTGGACAACCTCCGACCCATCTCTCTCACCTCCTGCGTCGGGAAAGTGGCGGAACACGTCGTCCTCAACAGGCTGAACAGATATCTCGAAGAGAACATAGTCACAACATGATTGGCTTCCATGCCGGCATCTCGTCGCAGGACGCCATGAAGATGATCAAACATCAAATCATCGACGGCAGTACCAGGGACACCAGGACCCTGCTCGGACTCGACCTCGAGAAAGCGTTTGACAACGTTCTCCACGAATACATTCTGGCCTCCGTCGCAGACCTCGAGCTGGGCCCCAGACTATATAACTACGTCCTTTCGTTCCTGACGGGGGGGAAAGCGAAGCTGTGGATCGGCGACTTTGTCTCCGACGAGGTGCTCCTGGGCCGACGGGGCACGCCGCAAGGCTCGATCATTTCGCCTGCTCTCTTCAACATCTCCATGATCGGCCTCTCGAGGAATCTGGCCCAAGTTGAAGGTATATCAAACGCACCATCTACGCCGACGACATCACGATCTGGTGCACCGGCGGTAGCGAAGGGCAAGTGGAAAGCGCCATGAAAGGGGCAGTGGACGTCACGGAGCAGTACCTGCTACCCACCGGACTCAGATGCTCTCCGACCAACTCTGAGCTTCTGCTTTATAGAAAAGACAAGGGCCGCAGACCCAAGGGCTGGAAACTGGTCTCGGAAAGTGACATTCGACACCATCAGAGTCCTGGGTATGTTCATCGAATCACGCGGCGGCAACGGCACTCGTACGAAGGGTCACGAACAGACATCGTGGCCTCAAGGAGAACAACCTGCTTCGGCTCATCAACGTCGTTGTGTTGTGTCACTTCACCTACACGGTGGCCATGCACAACTGGCTCAGAGCCGAGCGGGAGAAGCTTAATGCCCTCATTAGAAAATTCGTCAATAGATCCATCAGGCTGCTCGTCAGAACACATACCGAGGACCTGCTTCAGCTCGGCATACACAACACCATGGAGGAGATAGCCAAGGCTCAGGAACGGGCCCAGCTAAGTCGGCTGTCCACCACGCCGGCCGGCAGGCGTATCCTCGAGGAGATCGGACTCACTCCTTGGCTGAAAACACCCAAATCCCCAGAGAAATAGGGGAGAAGATCGTGGTAGCCCCTTTGCCCCGCAACGTTCATCCCGTTCACAGCGCAGGTCGTCGCAAGGCAAGAGCATTGAATGTACTGAAGCAAATAAACAAGGACAAGATCGAAGCAAGCTTCATGGACGCAGCTGCATACCGAGACGGCAAGGCTCTTGCGGTTTACGTCGTGGACACGCTGGGCAAAGTCATCAACTGTGCTTCCGTCCGGACGACGAACCCCGAGGTGGCCGAGCAAGTGGCCATTGCACTCGCCATGCAAGACGGTCGGAGAGAAAGGGTGTATAGCGATTCGAAAGTGGCTGTCAGTGCATTCCAGAAAGGCCGGGTAGCCCGGCAGGCAATTCAATTTCTGAAAGGCGCCAAACACGGCGACACCTCCATACACTCCATCCTTTGGTTCCAGGCACACGTCGGGGCGATGGAGAGGGTTCCTCTGAACCTCAACGAGTCTGCCCACGAGGCTGCGCGTGGCTTTACCGATCGCGCTGCCCTCAGATCGGGCGTCTCTCTCCCCGGACACAGAGACGCTCCTATAACGCACAATGAACTTACTAAATTATTTTACTTAGAAGGGTTTTCCCGCCGCCTCACTCCAAGCTAAGCAGGCCGCAGGCGGTCACACTCAGACTCTTGCAAACGAACTCCTACCCAATTCCGGCGTCCCTTAACAGCATACGTATATCCCGAGATTTATCCGAATTAATTGTTCTTGCGTGGCCTGTGGTGAGGTTGCTACTTTGCCTCATATGCTCTGGGAGTGCGAGTCGCTGGGCCCGAAGTTAACCAAGGAAGAGTGGGACGCGCTCCAGCGAAGTCCCGTCTTTGAGGACCAAATCCCGGCCGTCCAGCGCGCCCGCTATCGGGCCGGCAGAATAGATCTGTCAGTCCCGTCGTGGGATTAGCCGGGTGCGCGTTTTATCGCGTTTTGCTGGACCAAATAAAAGTGTATTCACTCACTCACTCGCAAGACCTACTGATGAAAAACTATATGCGCAAAAATACACGCGATGGATACATACTGCTTGAAGAACAATAAAAAGATTTGTTCTCCAAAGGAAACCGTACAATAACATGGTAGAATGAAAGCCGACACTGCGGCCGCAATGCACGCACAGTCACTGAGCAGCATTAAATATCAATAAAATGAAATAAAGAAGAGAAAGAAAGGCATCTGTTCCTATGGCATAAATACATGTCACATCCCATTATAAACACCAGTTGGGCGGTCTGATCGCTAACAGTAGCGCGCGAAGCAGTATGAACGACCCCGCCGAGTAGAATCGCCAGCAGTTTCCAAAGGCGCGACCTTCATGCGGTCATATCCTGTTCGATCGCAGCGCCGCCATATTATTTTTCGTCGTCGCGCGCCTCAGCGCAAAGCATGCGCCGTTCTAGCGGCTCGACTTACTCAACAGTATTCTAGCACACTCTACTGTGGGCTCAGGCAATGCAAGACCAACTGGCTATACAATGGTCTAGTGAACTGAACGGCGCTTTCCCGATGAAGCGCCGCGTGTGCAAAACTGCGTACGTCTATTTCTCGTACAAAAATCCTTCACGTGACCTGATCCTAGGTGTCTAGGGACAGCATCGTTTAGGTATTTTTGAGAAGGCGCGATGCTGGCGCCGAGCAACGCCGTGGCGTGTTCGTCCTCGGCGTGATCCTTCTCTGGACCGCGCGTTGTTCAACATTGTTCATGTGATTGTACGTGCGTTGCTTGTGTGTTGGTTGTAGTTGTAGGTTCTGTGTTACTTGGCGGAAAGCCATGAGCAGTGGCGGTGCGGCAGTGCGGCTTTGGCCTCGGTGAGCTCTGGCAGTACAGAATCTGCGTTGTGTGACCCGTGCTTTCTTGAGAAACCGGCGGTGGTGACAATTGAAATATCGAAGTGGCCTAGCGCCTCGGCAGCGAAGTTCTGCGAACCGCGATGTGGCGTCGCCGTGTCCGACTTTGCTTAACGGACATCGAGGCATGTGCTGCTCGCTGCAAGTCATGTGAATGCAACTGCGTCGACCACCCACTGTTCAGCGCTGTATGTGTGTTTGGTGTGCTGTGCTTGAAACGAGTGGTGCAGCCGTGCAGCGGGGGTGGCGGAGGAGCAGAGTGGCTTAGGGGCTCCGTTAGCGCGTTCACAGACACGTGCTCCCGTCTTGGTCTCATTAGCGGCTGTCGCGGGATTGCGGTGTGCAAGCTCCTTGCCTAGTATGAAGTTTACGATGCTAACACACAGCATGTTCACGTTCTTCCGCGCTATATGTTATTTGTATGACGGCCGAGTTGAAAACGAGACATATGTCTGTGTTCTTTGCGTCTGTGTGTTGTAAATTACGTTCTATTGTGGAAGTTCTGGGAGTCTTATTAGCAAGGAGTGCGAACGTAAACATAAGCACGTGTGTCTGAAATTTTGAATTACCCATAATACCCTTTACGACTGATATGCGGGCTACACGGCCGGTTACCGTATGTTGCGACGCTCTTCCGTGTAGTAGACTGATGCATGGTGCGCGTTTATTTCTCTCTAAAGACAGTTGCACCCTTTGGGGTGTATATTTGTCCCAGAACAACAATCGTCATCTGTCTTGCCCGCGTTTCCTTTCTTTAACGCTGCGAGCCCGGTACTTCCCAGTCACGAACGGTGCGCGTTATCAGTGTGACGCAGCATTCTCGACAGGAAAGTAGCGAGTGCCGAGTTTTCAAGAAAGGAAACGCAAGCAAGGCAGATGACGATTATTGTTGTGGGACAAATATACACCCCTAAGGGTGAAAACTGCTTTTAGAGTGCTGTACTGTTGTAAAAACCCTTTGTTTATTCACTCAATACAAATGCACGGCTTCTTCGCCGCAGTAAGCTTTAGTTACGCGGTGAAGCATACTAAAAGTGGGAGGGGGCCGCTATCAGCCAGCGTAGTATGTCCACTTAGGCGACCTGAGAGGCGGTGGGTGCGCGAGTGTATATTTACTCTTATTATGCCCAGTGACAGTGGCCACATTTCACTTTTAGTATGCTTCACCGCAGTGCATTGCTTAGGCTTCCCCGCGAAATATTAGTGCATTGAGAGAAAGATAATCGTAAAAAGCCTAATTATGCAACGTTTCTTTTGTAGCTTGCTACCCGCAATACAGGGGTGTAAATAAGCATCGTGCACTAAAGCATACTAAGAGTGGAAAGGGCACACTGTGCTCATTATTTTCAATTGTGACATAACTTGCAAGTGCATCTGTGCTCGTGGTAAGCTTCATTGACAATTCTTTGTACATTACAAATTCATATTGCAGGGAAGCTTACTAAAGCACATTCGCCATTTTGTAACATTATTCACCTTCAATGCAGGAGCACAATGCAGATTCTTGCCCCTGCTTTTGACTGGACTGCACGTGCTCTTTGAGAATTGATTCATTGTTCATAAGTGCACTGGTACTTTACTCTAAACTGGAGGGCTCAAGTTGATATGGAAGCACAATATTTATTAAGAGGACAAGATGTTGCCGAGATGGTTGCAGCACAGCTCCTTTTTTTCTTCCAGGCACCTTTTCTACTTGAAGCTTCCATTGCAGTGTTTCGAGCCTCTTTGAACCAGCACATAGTGTATATAAAGATTTGACACTGATTGGGAACATCACCTAAGTTCATGCCTATCTATAGTAAAAAGATGTGGCACGACCAGACAAAATAAAAGAAGGGGTAGGCTGCAGCAATACTAAGTGTTAAATCGTGCATCCTCTCCCTTAAGTTTTCTGTTTTTGTGCTTTTTATTATGGATCCTCCACAGTAACCACACGAGTGCCGAACTTGAGCTTGTTGGTTTCAAGTCTCATGGTCGTTACTAACAGAACAGTGTGATAAACGAACAAGGGCTTGGAGGCATCCGTTCACCTTGCTTGCCTCAAGGTGCTGCTTCATAAGCACCGTGAGCATCCAGGTCAACTAGGAAGGGAGGTTTGTTGCAATCGCTTTTGAACTGTATTGCCACCAAACCAAGAGTGCTCTCGATGACAGCTTTTGGGCAGTAGAATGCTTGCACCCAGCAAAGTCGTAAGGAAGCATTCAGGATGTGCAAAGTGGGCTTTTGAAGCTGGCAGCATTACTGAAGGGGCTTTGCCCATCTGCCCTCTTTATGGATACACAAAGATGATTTCCTCTTTAAGAGAGATTGTTTCAGAGGTCGTTACATGGTAATAGTGTTGGGTGTTTAGTAGCTTGTCTTTACTCACTGTTAATAATCTGTTCCTTCTCCAGTGCCCCTGTGAAGTGCCTACTTTTTGGACACAATGTGCTCTCTATGCATGCATGCAATTTTAGCTTGTAAAGACGTCTATTACCCCTTGCCTCAAGCTGGTCCTTGCTGATGTCACCCAAGAAGGCATTGAGGAGTATGGCAATGTACACTTACAAAACACTGTTGATACCAGTGAAACCAAATTAATGGAGCTGCTGTTCTTTTTTTGTCCACTCCATCCTGGTTAGTTACAATAAGCAATGTCCGAGCAGAAAGCATATGTAGTTGGTCGTGCATAGCCTGTGCATTAAGACTTGTTGGCATGTTATGACCTTAGCACAGTGTTTATATGTAGAAACCTTCTGATGTGTTGATGACTTCCTTCTCTTTATCATACTTTGCCTGATGGAGCCAGCAAGTGGTTCAACCAGATGTTCAACAGGCTTCCCACCAGTTTTCACAGAGTCTCCTTTACCAGGGTGCTGCTCATAGATATGTTTTCTTGACCTTGCACTGCACTTCAACAATGGCCACACCTAAACCTATAGCATGCGATCAAAAAAGTGCTATATGTCATGTTGCTCCAAACTCGTGACATATGCTACAAGGCCTTGAGGAACACCCTCATTTATTTACGCCCTCATCATACTGTACGAAGCTTCACATGATAAGTGCAATGATTAACATCTGCTGGTTTTTCAGTGTTATTCCTGTCCAGTTTGCTGAAAGCTATGCCAAGTGTTTCAAGTGCAAAATACTGCTACCGGACAAGTGCATAAAACAAGGGTCGCTATAACCACATATGTCACACAAGATGAAAGAAGGGCACTGAGTGTACAGGCGGTTTACTTCATATCCAACAAGCTTGGTTCTTCCTCTGCAAGTGGGTCAACTCAACTTGCCCAAAGACATGGCCTGTGACAAACTATGTGCCAGATGCTGTGTCCCCTGCAAAGCTGAAGATGTGTACAAGATCCCGACACCCTGCAGCAGCTTCTACACTGGGAAAACACGTCACTATAAAAACGCCTGCCTTTACTAACATGCTAACAACATGAAAACGGGCAGAAATTTGGCTATTAATTGGCCCCAACTGCAGGTGCAAGCTACTTTTCCACCACATGTGTGTTGTTCACAAGAACTGGAGCTATACAAATGCAGATAAGAACAATGATGTTTGAAAGTAGTAGAGATGCACTGTATTCTGCACAAGCAGTGCTACCTGCACCGCTAGTACCTTATAGCCACAATTTATGGCGGCCATATATTGCAAATGTCACATGTGTCATGCCACCAGCAGTGGGTAGCAATCTTTCAAGTTTGGGTGACAGAGGCAAAATGCTACAATCACACTCAAATGTAAAACAGCCTTGGACACAAGAAACCTACATCATATTGTACAGAATGAAAGGGCAAGACTCCATCTAAGAACAGTCTGTGGCACCACATACTTGACATGGTGTAAAAAATGTTGACATGCCCTACCCATAAAGAGAAAGCAACAAACGCAGAAAACACGCCTTAAAATGCAATGTGCAGAGTCTGAAACTAAGAAAAAAACCCGAAAAAGGTTTAGCTAAGTCTTTCAACAATTAAAATTGTCAAACCGTCTCATCTCTTAATGAACCTGCACAGCTGAAAAGGAAGGAAGGAAAGCTGAATAGCAGGGCCACAGAAAATGTCGCCAAATAAATATACTTTGCTTACCAAGGACACCTGTGGTTTAGTTGTGGTCTGTGTATAAATTGTGTATAAACTTTTCTTGTTTAGAATGGATTAGCGGATAGGGAAAAAATGACCATAAGAGCACCAGGTGTATGCATATTCTACGCACAAAAAGCCACTGCTTTCTTTTTTTTTCTCTCTACTACTATTCACGAGTATTTAAGTGCCTTAATAGCACTCCTAACATCCTACTGCAAAACACAAAATTGGGCAAGTTGTGGCATAAAGAAAATTGCAGTTTCACTCAATGTGAAACAATGATGCAGTAGCTGGTAAAATATGCACAGGAAGCTTACTTCATGCAGTGTTTGTTGAAGTGAACACTTGCCTATGCAAGTCGATAATCGCCTTAAAAAAGTCAAATAAGTAAGAGTCGTATTTATTTGTGGGAGTTGTGCCTCCCAGTGTTCTTGAAGTGGAAAGTCTCGTCTTTTCTTCCTCCTCTTTCATATCTGGACTTGGCCACTGGTATACACCTAAAAAAACCTTTAGCTTCTTACTGCTGAATTCGTTTTGGTTTTCTGAAATCTATATTTAGGCTACCCATTGCTAGGTCTTGCGCTTAATCAAAGAATGAATCAATGAAACGAATCAATTCTCAAAGAGCATGTGCAGTCCAGCCAAAAGCAGGGGCAAGAATCCGCATTGTGCTCCTGCATTGAAGGTGAATAATGTTACAAAATGGCGAATGTGCTTTAGTAAGCTTCCCTGCAATATGAATTTGTAATGTACAAAGAATTGTCAATGAAGCTTACCACGAGCACAGATGCACGTGCAAATTATGTCACATTTGAAAATAATGAGCACAGTGTAAAACTATGTGCCCGTTCCACTCTTAGTATGCTTTACTGCACGATACTTATTTACACCCCTGTATTGCGGTGTAGCAAGATACAAAAGAAACGTTGCATAATCAGACTTTTTACGATTATCTTTCTCGCTACAAACTAATATTTCGCGGTGAAGCCTAAGCAATGTACTGCGGTGAAGCATACTAAAAGTGAAAAGGGGCCACTGTCACTGGACATAATAAGAGTACTTTAATTATACACTCGCGCACCCGCCGTCCTCGGGTCGCCAAAGTGAACATACTATGCTCACTGATAGCGGCCCCCTCCCACCTTTAGTATGCTCCACCGCGTAACTAAAGTGTACTGCGGCGAAGAAGCCGTACATTTGTATTGAGTGAATAAGAAAATGGTTTTTTCAACAGTACAGAAATAAACGCGCACCATGCATCAGTCTACCACACGGAAGAGCGTCGCAACATACGGTACACACAGGCCCTGTAGCTCACTTATCAGTCGTAAAGGGTATTATGGGTAATTCAAAATTTCAGACACACATGTGTGTTTATGTTTACGTTCGCAATCCTTGCGTAATAAGACTCCCAGAACTTCCACAATAGAAGGTAATTACAACGCCCAAATGCAAAGAACACAGACATACGTCTCGTTTTCAACTCGGCCGTCATGCAAATAACATACAGCGCGGAAAAACGTGAACATGCTGTGTGTTAGCGTCGTAAACTTCATACTAGGCAAGGAGCTAGCACACCACAATCCCGCGACAGCCGCTAATGAAACCAAGACGGGAGCGCATGTCTGTGAACGCGCAAACGGAGCCCCTAAGCCACTCAGCTCCTTCGGCAACCCCGCTGCACTGCTGCACCACTCGTTTCAAGCACAGCACAACAAATACACATTCAGCGCTGAACAGTGGGCGATCGACGCAGTTGCATTTACATGACTTGCAGCGAACAGCACATCCCTCGATGTCCGTTAAGCAAAGTAGGACACCGCGATGCCACATTGCGGTTCGCAGAATTTCGCTGCCGAGACGCTAGGCCACTTCGATATTTCAATTGTCACCACCGCCGGGTTCTCAAGAAAGCACGGGTCACACAACGCAGATTCTGTACTGCAAGAGCTCACCGAGGCCAAAGCCGCACTGCCGCACCGACACTACTCACGGCTTTCCGCCAAGTAACACAGAACCTACAACCAACACACAAGCAACGCACGTACAATCACATGAGCAATGTTGAACAACGAGCGGCCCAGAGAACAATCACGCCGAGGACGAACACGCCACGGCGTCGCTCGGCGCCAGCATCATGCCTTCTCAAAAATCCCTAATTGATGCTGTCCCTAGGCACCTAGGATCAGGTCACGTGAAGGATTTTTGTACGACAAATAGGCGCACGCTGCAAAACTTGTGCGAGAACGCTGCGAGCGAACTGAATTGGGGCGGAGACATTCAACCTAATCCAGAAGTACATATGTTGCTGGGCTATAGTCAGTTCATATTGCTTAGTAGACTATAAATATATGATTGCTTAGTGCAAACAAGGAAGGACGGAAGCGAACAACGGGAGCGCCAACTTTCGACTGCTTATTCTCTATTGTATAATTCATGCAATACAAACATGCAGGCGACACATCAGTTTTACTTTTGCATGCACAAAGAAGGTTCTTTGAAAGCCGGCTGCGATTAGGGTGTTGCGCGGTCGAAGCTGTTTTTTGTATGGCGCGCATTCGCCTGCGTGTATCTGTTGCACGTTACACAATAGTGAATAAACAGTCGAAAGTTGGCGCTCCCCTTGTTCCTTTCCGTCCTTCCTTGTCTGCGCCAAGCGATCATATTTACTCAGTGTTATAACTCAACTGTTATGACTGCTACCGGGCGGGAACGGCATCCGGCCGGACGGCCAGGAGCATAATAACGTCCACACAAGAACGGGAACACTGCGCCCGTTTATTCAGTGACAGCCCTCTGTTCGGACGTTCTCAAGCCGCTCCGGCACGTGCGATGACGTCGGTCTCGCGCCACGGCGAACGCAGTGTTTTCTGTCTTCGTTGTCGTTTTCACTTTGCAGCACTCTTCCCTCCTTAAGGTGAGTACCGCTGTACGGATTTTCGTATGCGGGTCGATCTCCGAAGCGCAGCTGGTTGAGCCTCTTCTGGTAGCGTCGGTACACCAGCTGGTTGATCTTGCGAAGGTTGTGCCGGCACAGGACTGTATCGAGGACGGACTTGATGCATGTGACGCTGAAGCTCACCTTCTGCCGTTTCAACGGTGATCATTCGGGATCCTTTTCTTTCTTTCACTGTGGCTGGCAGCCACCTTTCTCCCTCTCCGAAGTTGCGAAACCAAACAGGAGTTCCCGGGCTCAGGTTGTTTTCTTGATCTGCCTACGGACAGATAGGAAAGGTTATAACCTTTCCTATCTTTTTTACATGCCTTCCTACCTTTCCTACTACCTTTCTTCCAACCTTTCCTACATGCCTTCCACCACCCGTATACGGTGGTGGAAGGCGTGCGTCCAACCGAGAACGGATCTGGTATCCCAAAAGTCGTTGAGACGGTGATCGTCCATCATCCAGGGGCGTTCTACGGTAGCTAAAGAGCAGTGTAGCCAATCGCTCAGGCAAGTCACCTGACCTAACATTCTTGAGGCCATCTTTCAGCGTCCGCACGGCGCGTTCAGCAAGCCCGTTCGATTGGGAGTGATATGGTGCCGTACGAAAGTGATTTATGTTATTTCCTGTCAGAAACTTCGTGAAATCTCTGACGTGAACTGAGTTCCGTTGTCTGTCACAATGGTTCTTGGTATGCCCAGCCTGCTGAAGATTTCACGCAAGGATGTAACTGTCGATTGTGCTGTGGCATGACGCACTGGAATTGCTTCGATCCGTTTTGAATGGGAATCTATGGCCACTGGGATCATGGTGTTATTCACTGTACCAGCATAATCCAAATGGACACGTGACCAATTCTCGTGAGTTAGTGGCCAGCTTACTGGTATTTTCGCCGGGGGCATCGCGCTTGCTTGTATGCATGTAGTACAATTCCTACTGATTTGTTCGATAGCTCCGTCGATGCCGGGCTACCACATGACAGTACGGGCCAATGCCTTCATTGCAGACATTCCCTGGTGCGTCTCATGCAGGAATTGCAGCATGTCACCACGAGCAGCCTCGGGAATCACGACTCTGTGACCCCAGTAAATGACACCTTTGTAAATGGTTAGCTCACTTTTTCGTGCGAAGTATGGGTCCAACCGCGGATCGGGTGCTATGCGCTCCTTTGGCCAACCATGAAGCACGTAGGACTTGACATTTCCGAGTACTTGATCTTTCTCGGTCAACTGTCTCATTGCTTGCGACGAAAGGGGCGTGTCATCCAGCTGCTGCAGCGAGTGCACGCACTCGTGTAGCTCCTCTGATGTGTCCTCTGTGGTTTCTAGAGGAAGCCGACAGAGTGCGTCTGCATTCAGGTTGTCCTAGGTTGTCCGAGCCAGGTTTGTACTCCATCTTGTACTGGTACGCTCCCAGCAGCAAGGACCAACGCTGAATTCTTGCGGCAGCCATGATGGGCGTGGGATGATCTTCGCGAAATAGACCCACCAGCGGCTTGTGATCTGTGATCAAGGCGAATGTTCTTCCCTGTAGGTAGTCTCGAAACTTTGATACCCCGAACACTAGGGCCAACGCTTCACGCTCCAGTTGAGAATAATTCCTTTCCGCTTTGCTAAGTCTTCGAGAACGAAAACCAATGTCAATGTTGCCAATGCGATGGGACAGTACCGCTCCGATTCCGTTGGGTGACGCATCGCACTCCAAGCGCAGCGGCAGTGAGGGATCGAAGTGAATGAGCATTTTGGCATTGCATAAAGCGTTTTTTGACTTCTGAAACGCTTCCCGTTGTTGACAGCCCCAATTCCAGCGACGTTCTTTGGTTAGAAAATCGTAGAGCGGTGATAACAGACTGGCCATATTGGGAAGGAACTTGCTGTAATACGTGAGAAGACCCAAGTAGGAACGCAGTTGGCTCACGTTCTTGAGTGTTGGCGCCTTCATGATAGCATCCATGTTCTCCAGAGGTTGCAGCACTCCAGTACTGATCTTGCGGCCAAGATACGAAACCTCAGGCATCCTGAAGGTGCAGTTGTCCTTCCATAGCTTGACGCCGTACTCTCGAAAGCGCTGGAGAACTGCCTTGAGGTTCTTTCCGCCGTCATTCCCCTTCTCGGCAACCAGAACATCGTCCAAGTACGCCTGGACTCCCAGCAAACCGTTCAGGACGCTGTCCATTATTCGCTGAAAGATAGCTGGGGCAGAAGACACACCAAATGGCAGGCGATTAAAGCAGAATAATCCCCGATGTGGGTTAATGACCGTCAGCTTCTTTGACTGCTCATCCAGGGGAACCTGGTCGTAGGCGTCTCGAAGGTCCAATGTACTGTAAACGTCACCCTCGTGCAGTGCAGCAAAAAGGTCATTGATTACCGGGAGTGGATACTGCTCCGTCACACAGCTGTCATTTACCGTTGTGGGGTCTTAGGGTCTCACAGGAGTACCGACCACCGCGGGTTCGAGCTTAGCGAGCCACAGGGCCGCGTCAGCCGTCAGCCTCTAGCACCGTTGCGCGCGAGCTCAGGCCACGAGGGGCTACCGAGCGACGCACGCAAGAACACAGTATTGCCCTAAATTGACGGAAACCGTTTATTGTCTCCAACGGCACCCAACACTGCACAAACGCCCAGTCCCGGGACGGCGGGGAACCAAAGGGGTCCCGCACCAAGGGCGAAAAATACAGTTAGGGGCGCCTGTAGCACGTCGCTGCGAGAGCACAGGCTCAAGCTGGGACGCGCCGCTAGGAAAAGTCCCGGCGGCTATGCTACTTGCTCTCGCGATAACCGATGGGCCAACTCGCGAGAGCTCGGGCAATCTCCTTCGGCTTGGGCCTCCGATGAGTGCGGCTCGGCGTGGTACGACCTCGCGCGAGCACTAGGCACCCGTTCTTCGGCTTAGCGTCGGGATAGGAACAACACGAGGTACGCGCTCCCCGCACGGGCAAAGGCACCGTGCGTGAGCTCAGTCCTAGTCACAAAGGTGTCGGCGGACGAGAGGAAGCATGTACGTACCGGGCGCTGTCCCAAGGAGCAAGAGAGTCGCTACCGTCACGGCAGTAGCCACCCGGGGCCGCTCCGTGACGTCACTAGCTCCGCCCTCACCGCGAACCAGCGCAAGTGGAGCGCCACCGCCAAAACTGGTTCGGAGCAAGGACGACGTGGCAAAAAGGATTGCAGACATGGGTGAAATGCGCCCGCGCAATGGCGCGTCGAATTCCCCAAATCCCCACATCCTCCTCTCCTTAATTGCCCCCCTACCAGTCTGGCGAAGAAGCTGGTAGGGGCTAATGCACCAAAGACAACTGAGCCTTTCATGCACTAGCTAATTGCTACCTCAGCCCAGCAAGCACTATGCGTACAAAAAAACATACATACAATGATAATGGAAAAATAATAAATAAAAGATCATACACTCTAAAATACAAGAAAATGACGCCGCGAAGGGGGGGAGAAATATTAACAAAAGAGTCTGCTGCTAGCGCGGGGCAATGTCCAGGGGTGCGAAGAGAACGCGGCGCGTATAGTTAGTTCTGTGGCTAGGGCGGTGGCCGAAGTCGCAGGAGCTGCGAGCGTAGGCCTGATTGCAGGCCACGTTAACGCAGGAACGGGCTCACCGTTGTTCCGTCGAAGTTGCCGGCGAGCCCGATGAGTGCGGCTTTCGTGGTGGTGGTGGTCCCGAACTCCAGGTGGACGGGGCAGGACACTGCCAGGTCAGCTGGCCACGCCGCCGTATGCGAGATGGATGAGCAGCCACAGCGGCGGTTGCAGGGCGTTCGCACGGCGTCGGCGACTGCAGAGAGCCGAGCTCCTGGCGTGATGTCATAGGGTCCCGTCCACCATCGGTATCCGCGGCGATCCGATGGAGTTGGTGCGGCAACGAGCAACGGCCTCCACGCACGCACGCACGCACGCACACACACACACACACACACGCGCACACTCTCCTCGTGGTACTGCGCATCACTCAACGTCCGCCATGCCGCCCGTTGTTCACAACGCGCCGCGCCGATCCGGGGTCGAAGCTTCCCTCTCCCCCGCACCAACGAGGCAACGTGACCATTGTCACCCCCCGCGCTGCACGACACGCCAATTACACACGACACGACATGACCCCCTTCTTGGCAAAAGGAAAAGGTAAAAAAAACGAAAACGAGAAGAGAGAAAAAAAACACAGAAGAAAACAAGAATGGTCAAAGTCTATGTACAAGTTACAAAAAAAATTAACTATACAACTGTACACTTACAACATTAACACAATAATTACACTCAGCATGCTCACCAAATAAAAGTAAAAATAAAAATGCACACTGCTAACGACATTAGCAGAAAGCTGGGCTGGGGCCAGCTTCTTTTCGTGCACTGGCCGCAAAGAAGCTAACCCACTGAGGCTAAGCAATATTACTGAGGGCCTTCGGTGGCGGAAAGAGTCCGCCGTCGGGCGCGATATCACACAGGTGACCGTTTCCTCAGGTTGTACCGGTGCGTGGTCCGAATGCGGTCCTTCGCGCCGGGTGTGCCCTGTTGCTTGCGCGTGGTGCCACTGGGCACCGGCGCGAGCTCGTCGGACCGAGACGCAAAGGCTTTCAGGTCGGCGATATGGGCACGGCTGAGTTTTCCCGAAGGGGAATCCTTCAGCAAGTACGCGAGCGGAGACCAAACTTTCTCTACTCGGTACGGACCAAGCCACTTAGGAGCGAGCGAGGCTGAGAACCCCTTGCTCGCGTCGCTAAGAGCGTGGTTGCGCTTCAGGACTAAATCACCTACCTTAAATGAAAGATGGCGATGCTTCCGGTCGTACTGAGCCTTCTGCTGGGCCCTGGCCGAAGTCAAACTCTGCCTTGCTCTACAGAGAGCCCGACAAAGCCTGTCCCGAAGTGCTGAAGCGTACGCAGAACAGTCTGCCGGCGCCTCCTCATCCCCGAGCTGACATTGAATGACATTGGTCACCGGATTTGCCAGCTCCCTTCCAAAATTGAGGAAAGCGGGAGAGAAACCAGTCGAGCGATTCTCGGCGGTTCGGATTGCGAACGCGAGCTCACTCAAGTGGTCTGCCCAATCCTTTTGACTTACGGCAAAGGCCGCCAACATTGGTTTGAGGGTTCTATTGACCCTCTCCGTCAAATTGGACTGGGGATGGTAGGGCGATGTGGTGCAGTGATTAATTCCCAGGGAACGGCACGTAGCACCAAACACCCGAGCAGTGAAATAGGACGCGTTGTCCGTAATTAGTCTTTTCGGAAAGCCGAACCGACAAAAAACTTCCTGTAGCCTCTCCAGCACTGCTCGCGCGGTCACTTTTCGAAGCGGAAACAACTCCACCCACTTCGAAAAATGATCGACGACTACCATCAGGTGTGTGAACCCCCGCTTACTCCTGGGGAAAGGCCCCATAAGATCGCAGGTGGCCACTTGCCACGGACGCTCACTGTCAATTGGTTTCATCAACCCGGGCGGCTTGCCACCCCTTGATTTTACCGTTTGACAGACATGGCAGGAACGGCAATAGCGAAAAATGTCACGCTTGATGCCAGGCCAGGTCACAGTTTGGCTTAGTTTCGCAAAAACTTTGGAGCCACTCAAATGACCGGCCAAGGGTTCGTCATGAGATGATCGCAACAGTGCGCTTCTCAGACTCTTGGGGATAACCACCTTAAACGGGTCCACAGCCTCGTCATCGGTGGCTATGTATTTCAGCAGGAGCCCATCGTGATCCAGCAAATATGAATCCGCGGGGGACCCAGCGACACACGCTGGTTCCGGTCCCCCTGCGCCCGCCGCACTACCAGCAGCGTCTCGGCGCTCCGTCTCCCTGAGACCGTCGCTCACTCCGCGACAAAACGGATCAATTTGCTGGGCCTTCAGTAGCTCTTGCCTGCTGAATGCGATTCCAATTCTCCCAAAGGGGAGTCTGGTCTCGTCCCCACTCAGGACTGCAGCCAACGGCGTCGTGGGTTCGCTTTCGAGAAGCTCCCCCGCTCGCTCGTTTTGCGGCGCGCTGCTTGCCTGGAGAGCGGAATGACAGGTTTGCCCGCTTGCGGACTCGCCTCTCTCTGCGCTCGTTTCGCCCTCGACGCTTGCTGGCGCAAAGGCACCGGCAGTGGCTGTAACACCTGGAGGAATGCTCTTGGTGGACAATGGGGCACGGGATAGCGCGTCAGCTACCACGTTGGTGCTCCCCTTTCGATACTGCACTGAAAAGTCATAATGCTGTATCAGGAGAGCCCAGCGCGCCAGCCGGCCCGCAGGCTCACGGAGCCGCATCAGCCAACTGAGCGCACTGTGATCCGTCTGCACTACGAATTTCGTCCCATCAAGGTAAACATCGAACTTACGTAGCGCAAACACGATAGCGAGGCACTCCTTCTCGGTCACGGAATAATTCCTCTCTGCCGGAATCAAGGAGCGGCTGGCAAAGGCCAACGGCTGCAACTCACCATCGTATTCCTGTAGGAGGACTGCTCCTAAACCCAGATCGCTCGCGTCGGTCTGGACAACGAACGGTCTGGTCAGGTCGGGGAGTCTGAGCTGCGCTGTCTCCGCAATGGCGCTAGACAGTTGGCGAAAGGCCTGCTGCTGCTCAGGTCCCCACTGCCACGCGGCCGACTTACCCAAGAGCTTGCTCAAGGGTGCCTGCACTCGGGCACAGGACGGAATGAATGACCGGTAAAAGTTGGCCATTCCCAAAAAGCGGCGAAGGCCACGTACGTCCTTGGGCGCGGGGAAATCGAGGATTGCCCGAAGTTTCTCCCGGTCCGGCTCAATGGAGCCTCCGCCCAGCGTAAACCCCAGTAACTGAACTCGGGTTTGCGCTAGTTGGGCTTTCGCAGGATTCAAAGTCATCCCGGCGGCCCTCACCCTCTCGAGCACATCGGCAACATGGGCCAAGTGTTCTTCGAAGGTTCGTGAATAAATCACGATGTCGTCGAGGTAGCACATGCAGTATGACCACTTTGCTTCCCCGAGGACGCGGTCCATGAGTCTCTGAAAGGTCGCAGGACCGTTGCATAGACCAAAGGGCATACGAGTAAACTCAAATAACCCTCTGTGGGACGTGAACGCGGTCTTGCACCGGTCACGCTGATCCATCCGGACCTGTAGGTAACCTTTGGAGGCATCCAGCGTAGTAAAGTACCTCGCACTGCCCAAGGTTCCTACGATGGAGTTAATCGTGGGGAGCGGATAGGCATCCTTACGAGTCACTCCGTTCAGACGGCGGTAGTCTACGCACAGGCGATGACTGCCATCTTTCTTAGGCACCAACACAATTGGAGACGCCCCAGGCGCTGTACGAGCGGCGGATAATGTCGGCCGATAGCATCTCGTCGAGCAAGCCATCGATCACCTGCCTCTTGGCTAGGCTGACGGGCCGGGGGTTACACTTCAAAGGAAGCGCGTCTCCAGTTTCGATCGCGTGGCTCGCCAAATCGGTACAGCCAGGTTGATCGGTGAAGAGCTCTTCGTGCTGGCATAACAGTGCCGACAAACGAGCCTTCTGTGTATCATCCAAATGAACCGCACAGGCGGCCAGAGGATGTGGTGCCCCTTCGTGCCGTGTCGCTCGATCCCTATGGGGACTTTGAGTCGACAAGCGCATAGCGCAGGGGCCTGCCCCCGAATTCTGCGCGCGACGCGGTTCGTGCCGTGCCTCTCGTTCCCAAAGGGGAGTCTTAGCAGGCGAGCGCACAGCTCGAGGGCTTGCCCCCGAACTCGGCGCGCGGCACGTTTCCGACGCCCCATCTGCACAGGCAAGATCGGACGCCGGCGGGCTGATGAACGGCTTTAGCAACGTGAACGGTCCGTCGCGATAGCCGCCATTCGCAATGTCCACAACGATTCCGGTTTTAAGGAGAAAGTCCCTTCCGAGAATCACCGGAACACTGAGCCCGGGGAGATGAACGAAACGCGTGCGTCTCATTCGCTCTCCCCACCTGACAGTCAGCCTTGCGGCGCCCGCCGAATGGGCCACGCCTTTCGCAAGATTGAATGTCGTTCGGCAATCCCGCAAGCGCACTGAGTGCTTCTGCAAGTGGGATAACACCTTTTCGCCGAACAACGAAGCGCTTGCGCCCGTGTCCAGCAGCGCAGGAAATTCGCGGCCGACAATGGTCACCGGAATAAAGGGCGCGTGCGCCCCAGCAACACAACCTGCTCGGTACGCCGAGGGGACAAGCAAGGTTTCGGTCACTCGTGCCTTCACGAGCGACCCGCGCTCCCGTTTCCCGACCTCGCAGGAGGCCTGGGCGCGGTGCAGTCCCTTGCTATATGCCCTCGTTGTTGGCAGCGAAAACAGCGCACTCCGCCGCGGTACCTTTCCCGAGGCGGAGCGGCCTCAGCTCCCTGCCGGGGTCGACTCGCTGCATGACCGAAGGGCCTGTTGTCACGAGCGTCCGCATCTGCGATGCGTTGGGTCGAAGTGCGTCCCTGCGCATGCATTTCGGGTAGTGGTGCAGCACAGGCTGCCCGCCTCCCGTACGTGTAGGGATCTAGAGCGCGCGCGCTCAGCTCCCATGCACACCCGCTTATAGCCGCAAAGGCAGCTTGGCCGGGTTGTTGCCGTTGGGGGAGGGGCACAGGCCCTCCCCACGCGCAGCGTGGCTCAAGGGCCTCGCTGGCGGGCGGCGGTGGGCGATAGGCTCGCGCGGCGAGAATGTCGCCTTGAATGCGCTTTGCCTCGGCGGCCAATTCTTCTAAATCTCGGAAGCGGCCGCCGCGCAGGTACGCCGAAAAGGTCGGATGTGCCTGCCTGATCACCCGTTCGACGCGTTCCTCGTTCGAAGCTTTGGGCTCGGCGACTAAGAACAGGTCTTGCATCGCGCGTACGTACTCCTGAAGCGACTCGTCAGGAGCTTGTGTACGTAGCTCAAGCTCTCGCCGCATCCTACTCTGGTAGTCAGCGGGTAGGAATTCGCGCAGGAATGCCACGCAGAACTCCTCGAGGGTTGTTGCACGGTATCCGGAAAGCCGGTACCACCTAGCCGCCGTGTCAGTAAGTGCTACGGGAACGACGCGTTCCAGCACCTCCTGATCCTCCAAACGATTTGCCATCTGGTAGCGTACCAGGGAGTCACAATAATCCCTGGCACTGAGCAGGTCACCGTATCCGCTGTAAGTCGGGACTGCCAACCGTACAGCGGGGTGCGCGCATTTCGGTACAGCCGAAAGCGCCTTAACTGCCCCCGAGAGTGACTGAATCATTTCGGCGGCGTTTTGCAACAGCGTCTGTGCGCCTGCTCCAAAGGGAACCGTTGGCGCGTTAGCGGCGTGGCCGAGCAAGGGTGAACAGTCGTCCAGCTCGATTAGCGGCGCGGTTTCCACAGGGATACCGGCCGCGGCGCCGCCAGCCCCAGAGCAAAACGGGCTCCTAGCGGGGTGCGCCTGCTGTCGTTCACAGCCGCCACTTGAGGCAGCTATACGTGAATTGCTTAAGCCGCTTGCAGCCAGCGTCGACAAAACAGGTGCGCGCTCGAAGGTTGCGCCACTGGGCACAACCGAATGCACTCCAAAGGGAGACGAGTGAGCGAAATTCGTGGCTGCAGCATTGTAATCCCCACAGGGGGCCGTGGCAGACCACTGGTTTTGGCTGCTCATTTGAGGAGCAGCCAGCGGGCAAACGTCGGAGAGGGCTAAGGCCCCGTTTCCGTGCTGCGCTCCGTAAACTCCACAGGGAGCCGATCGAGAGCGCTGCGACATCGCACTGCCTTGCATTCCGAAGGGAATCGTGGCAGACGAATGTGCTGGTGTGCACTGTTCGGGGAGGGCTCTGGCCCCGTTCCCAAACAACGCTACTGCTCCAATGGGAGCTGGTACGTAGCGCCTCGTGTTGTCGTCCCCACAGGGGGCTGCGACAGGTGAGGGTGCGTAAGTTCGCTGCTCAAGGGGAGCACTGGCCCCGTTATCGAGCAACGCGGCGTCTGCTCGCGGTAACAAAGGGCAAAAGTCACCTAACAAATGACAAAGGTCACTAGGCCTAGCAGACATAACGCGGCGAGTACAATATGCAAAGGCGTACTGACTCGGCTAAGCACAGACAAAAGCTTAATGAGCCTTTGAATCCGCGTTGGGCGCCAGTGTGGGGTCTTAGGGTCTCACAGGAGTACCGACCACCGCGGGTTCGAGCTTAGCGAGCCACAGGGCCGCGTCAGCCGTCAGCCTCTAGCACCGTTGCGCGCGAGCTCAGGCCACGAGGGGCTACCGAGCGACGCACGCAAGAACACAGTATTGCCCTAAATTGACGGAAACCGTTTATTGTCTCCAACGGCACCCAACACTGCACAAACGCCCAGTCCCGGGACGGCGGGGAACCAAAGGGGTCCCGCACCAAGGGCGAAAAATACAGTTAGGGGCGCCTGTAGCACGTCGCTGCGAGAGCACAGGCTCAAGCTGGGACGCGCCGCTAGGAAAAGTCCCGGCGGCTATGCTACTTGCTCTCGCGATAACCGATGGGCCAACTCGCGAGAGCTCGGGCAATCTCCTTCGGCTTGGGCCTCCGATGAGTGCGGCTCGGCGTGGTACGACCTCGCGCGAGCACTAGGCACCCGTTCTTCGGCTTAGCGTCGGGATAGGAACAACACGAGGTACGCGCTCCCCGCACGGGCAAAGGCACCGTGCGTGAGCTCAGTCCTAGTCACAAAGGTGTCGGCGGACGAGAGGAAGCATGTACGTACCGGGCGCTGTCCCAAGGAGCAAGAGAGTCGCTACCGTCACGGCAGTAGCCACCCGGGGCCGCTCCGTGACGTCACTAGCTCCGCCCTCACCGCGAACCAGCGCAAGTGGAGCGCCACCGCCAAAACTGGTTCGGAGCAAGGACGACGTGGCAAAAAGGATTGCAGACATGGGTGAAATGCGCCCGCGCAATGGCGCGTCGAATTCCCCAAATCCCCACACCGTTAGCTTGTAATCGCCACAGAATCGAACTGTTCCGTATTTCTTCATTACCGGAACTATCGGCGTCGCCCACTCTGAGTGAGCCACCGGTGACAGGACTCCGGATTTAACAAGCCTGTCCAGCTCGTTAGAAACCTTTTCTCGCATTGCATATGGAAGTGGCCTGGCTTTGAAGAACTTTGGAACCGCATCCTCCTTCATGTATAATTGAGCGGGCGGAACCTTGAAGAGACCCAGTTCAGGTGCAAACACGTCCTCGTACTCACACACGATCGTTCGCAAGTTTAGCCCTTACTCCTTAACGCTGGCTACGCTCAAAACTGCAGCCCCTTCGTTGTTCAGCGCCTACATGAGATCACGGCCACACAGACTCGGTCCGGAGACGCGAACAACGGTCAGTGACGCCGTAACAGTCGTGCCGCAGTATGAAACTGGGAGCGTTAGCTTCCCGGCTATAGGCAACGGACCCAAGTAGCATGACAACTTCAAGCTGGATTTTTCAAGGCAGGGCCAGCTTGCGCGATGTTGGCAGTAGACGTCCCAGGACACCACGCACACGGGTGAGCCGGTGTCAATTTACATCACGATGTCGGCTCCGCCCCAGCAAAAATTGCGTCGTACCGAGCTGACGATTCCGTTGTCTGCGGTTGCTTGCGGCTTTAGTGCATACAACTGTGCGGAGAGCTCGGCTTCGGCATTTTCCATTGAGCCGCTGCTCAGCGCCAAGCTCTGGTGCGGTCGCTTCTCCTTAGATCGACACACGGCAGCTAGGTGCGCCTTTTTCCTACATTTGAAACATTTGGCGTGTTTAAAGGCACAAGTCGCCTCACCGTGCTCGCGGCTTCCACACCAATGACAACCTTTAGACGTTCCACTCGCCTGACTGCAGGTTTTTCCTGCCTGTCGCTGATGTCGATCGCCCGCTAGTCTGTGAAGCTCGGACTTGTAACGTATGGTAGTTCGAGCATTGAGACTGATTATGGCCGATTCTGTTGGGAACGCACACACATTTATTTCAACGAAACTGCAGCCATCATGGAAGGCCCCCTTGAACCCCAGGGTTGCCTTCCTTCATTCCAAAGAGTGCTGTACATGGACACTACATCATCCCCTCAGGGAAGGAAAAATCAGTTTTGCTTAAACACGAAGTCTTTCAGGTGCCTAGGTCGTTGCCTGAATCGTTGGGGGTACCGCTGTGAGACGGTCTTGGGAGCTGCTGATATGGCTTGGCTAGGAGTAGCTATGCAGGGGGTTGGAAGGTCACTGTTACTCGGCACAGCTTCATCATCCAGATATGGCATGTCGGTCGGGTCCTGATGTCGTTCCACTTGAACAGTGCTTGCATCTTTGAAGAAACTTGAGTTGCGACAAATCGAAACTCCATCTCTGGACGCTGATTCTGGAGCCATTCACTTTGGTGATTGTGTATGGGTGTGGGTCATAGTAAGGCGAAAACTTGTTTGACCTGTCCTGTTTGTAGAGGACTTGTCCCACACACAGCTGGTTGTTACTCGCATGCCTCCGAGTGTCGACGTACCACTTGTTGTATGCTTTTCTTTTAGTGTCATTGTCTGGCCTCATAGTGAGCCGAGTTGTGAGTATCAGCGACAAGTGTCGGTAGAAGATTCTTCATGGGTCTCCCAAACAGAAGTTCAAACGGAGCTTTTCCTGTGGAACTATGGGGTGTGGACCTATAAGCCGGCAGGAACAACTGAAGCTCATTAGTCCAATCCAAGTGGCTGACACGACTTGCGAGTATAGACTTCTTGAGGGTGCGCATGAATCTTTCGGCTTCCCCATTAGCCTCTGGCCACTGTGGAGTGATGCGGTGATGCTTGAACCCGAGCTCGCTGGCGAACTCTGCAGAACTCTCACTCTGAAATGGTGAGCCATTGTCTGACTTTACAACTTCTGGACAGCCGAACTGAGCGAAAACAGTGCGCAATTGCTTGATGACTGTAGGTGCTGCAAGAGTGTGTAGTATGCTAACAACTGGGTACTTGGAGAAGTCATCCACCACTGCCATGGCATACTTGCCATCAGGGAAAGGGCCAGCAAAATCTAACGACAGTTCAGTCCACGGGCCTCGAGGCAGCTCCTGGATTGGCAAGGGATCTCTATGGTGTACTGGTGTGTTCGCTTGGCATGCCAGGAAACTCTTAACTGTCTGGTCCACTAAAGTCTATCCCTGGAAACCACACTTCCTCCCGCAACAGCTGTTTTGTCTTGACAATGCCTTGGTGTCCTCGATGTGCAAGATGTACCGCCTTAGTGTGAAGTTGCGCTGGCAGTACTATCCGCGTGCCTCTTAACACAAGGCCTTCTTTGGAAACTGACAGTTCTGTCGCAACGCGAGAGAAAGGCATCAGAGTTGTGGTCTTCCAATCTTTGCCTTGCTGGGGTTGCTTTAGGGCTTTCTTGAGCGAGTTCATAACCGGGTCAGCGAGCGTTGCTTCGGTTACCTCCTCTCTGGTCATGGCACGAGGCAGGCTATGAGCCACAATGAAGTTCACATACTGTTCGGCGACAGACTCCATGCACCGAAATGGTGACGTGGAGTTTACTGGGAGTCGGGACAAGTAGTCAGATGGGTTACTTGGACCACTAGTGTGTTGCACTTCAAAGGTGTATTGTTGAATTCGAAGTGCCAACGCTCTAGCCGTGCTGAAGGCAGTGAGCGAGGGTTGCTGAGAATGCTGACCAATGGCTTGTGGTCTGTCAGTAGGCAGAATGCTGTCCCATACAGGTAGATGTGAAAATGCTCAATTCCCCACACCACGGCCAGCATATCCCGTTCAATTTGAGAGTAGCGTGCCTCCACAGGAGAAAGAGCACGACTCCCATATGCTACCACTCTGGTTTCGCTTCCGGATGTCTGCGTGAGAATGGCACCAAGGCCATGAGGAGCAGCATCTACAATGAGTGTGATGTTCTTTCCTGGATCGAAGTAGGCGAGAGCTGTGGCCTCGGAAAGCTTTCTCTTCAGTTCGTCCAGGGCGTCTTGCTGTATGTCTGTCCAACACCAGTCCTCTCCTTTGGCCGTGAGTTTCCCAAGTGGTTGGGTGAGGTGGGCCAAGTTGGGTATGAACCGACCACAGTAGTTAACGAGCCCGAGGAGACTCTTCACTTCAGTGGCGCTGGAAGGTGGTGATGCACCCAAGATCGCAGACACCTTAGTGGGGCCCGGTTGCACACCATTGCTGGAGAACACATGCCCGAAAAATGTAAGTTCCCGTTGGTAGAACTTGCATTTCTTGACGTTTAGTGTGAGACCACTTGCTAGTAGGCATTCCAGTGTGGCCTTCAAAGCCTTATCATGCTCTTTCTCAGTCTTTCCATACACCAATATGTCATCGCTTACGTTGAGCACGTTGGGGATGTTAGAACCTGACGGATGGTGTCCTGAAACACTTCGGCTGCTAAGTTGACTCCGAAGTTGAGTCTCTTGTATCGGAAAAGCCCAGCATGTGTGGAGAAAGTGGTGATCACACGGGATGATGCGTCAAGTTCTAGTTGGTGGTACCCATCTTTCAGATCGAGTTTAGAGAATAAGATGGAGCCGTTCAAAGCAACAAAGATGTCGTCCACTGTGGGTGTGACATGTCTCTCACGCTGGATAGCTTGGTTGGCACAGCGCATGTCAACACACATTCGAATGTGCTCGGGGTCATGTGGCTTCGGTACTGCCACAATTGGTGATACCCAGGGGGTTGGTCCTTCAGTCTTTTCGATTATGCCAAGGGACTGTAGCCTTTCTAGCTCTTTTTCCAGTGGCTTTCGCATAGAGAAGGGAATGCGTCTGTGAGGTTGGGCTACTGGTTGAACACTGGGGTCAACATGGAGGTGCACCTGGAAGTCCTTTAGACAGCCCACTCCCTTGAAGAGGTCTGGGTAGGCCATCCTCGGATCCAGTCTGTTGGTAACCTCTCCCCCACTATACGTGATCTGGACTAGTCCTAGACGGGAAGCTGCAGAGAAACTGAGCAGTGGTGCGTAGTCTCCAGACACAACGTAGAGAGTTTCATGGCTGCTGCTCTCCTTGTAGGTCATGACAACATCAAGCTTTCCGAGTAGCGGTAAAGGAGAATTTGCCCCATAAGCAAATACTTTCTTAGATGTCTTGGACAGCGTTTCCTTGCTTAAACGGTTTTTTAAGCTGTTGGAACCAACGACAGACACGGTAGCGCCAGTATCAATTGTAAAACGGACGTCCTCGCCATCAAGTTTGACGTCCACCTGTGGGGATCCCGTGACTGTGTGACAGTGAGAGGAGGTCATGAAAACGTGTTCATCACTGTCAGGGCTGCTGTCCCGCACGACTGCATGTACGGCTTTGTGTGCTGAACGACACACGCTAGCAAAGTGTCCAGTTTTGTGACACGCAGTACACCGTTTGCCAAGAGCGGGGCAACTAGAGCGTCCCTTACTGTGAGGCCATGGTTTTCCGCAGTTGTAGCATGTGGCGTTTGCCCGTTGATGGCGCGGAGGCTCACGAGTACGTGACGGCTCTTTCCCATGGTGCTTCGGCTGATGAGGTCGCGAGGTGCGCTCGGAGTTTACTGCAAGTGTAGACGCTGACGCCGAGTTTTCCCTTACGCTGCCGGCTTTCTTGCTCGATCACAGAGATGACGTGCTCGACCTCTTCAAATAACCTGCCTTGTTTGAGAATTCCTTGCAAGTCGACGTCATGCTGCATGGCATACCGGCGCAGACGTGTCGACGTTGTAGACAGCAATATTTGATTCTTGATTTCGGTGTCGTCATTGGCGAAAGCACAGTGCCTAACAAGCTGTCGTAGCCTGGCGTAAAATGCGTCGAGCGACTCATTTTCCATTTGCTTGGCTTGACGGAAGCGGTAAACCTCGAAGGTAGTATTTATTCGGGGTGCGAAATAGTCATCGAGCTTCCTAAGTGCTGCGGTGTAGAGAGGGGTTGCGTTACTGGAGCCACCGGTGCTTGAAACGGTAGACGCAGCTGCGGCTGCGGCTGCGGGAGGATCGGGTAGTGCACAGTATATGTCATACACTTCTTCCCCCACGTAATGTAGTAGTATGGCCGTCTTCCGGGCATCAGCTGTGATACCGCAGGCTACGATGAAGTTTTCGAAGCGTTTCACCCACTCCAACCACTCGGTGCCGACGTTGTTGGCGTCAGTGGCACGCGCGTCGAAGAAAGGGAACGATGGAAGCATGTTGTGCGCCATACCGCAAAGTAGAAGTTTCGACAATGTGTGTTGGTATCTTCGCCCTGCTTAAAATCGTTGCTTGGCAGCCTTCACGAAGTTCAGACGCATCTTCGTCGCCATTGTAACGTATGGTAGTTCGAGCATTGAGACTGATCATGGCCGATTCTGTTGGGAACGCACACACATTTATTTCAACGAAACTGCAGCCATCTTGGAAGGCCCCCCTTGAACCCCAGGGTTGCCTTCCTTCATTCCAAAGAGTGCTATACATGGACACTACAGGTCTCTTCTTTCGGTTCCGTCTGCTTCATAAGGTGAACAGCCTGTCGTGCAGCCTCTGCTGCAAGCACGATGTTTTCTGCCTCCTGCAATGTCAGTTTCGGGTGAGAAAGCAGGGCCTTCTGCACGTCACTGCTACGAATTCCGCACACGATGCTGTCTCGCAGCAGGCGGTTCAACATGGTCCCGAAGTTGCATTTATCAGCCAGGCGTCGAAGCTCCACGATAAACTGTTGAGCTGATTCCTCTTCCCTTTGAATGCGGGTAAATAACTTGAAGCTTGCGGCTATCTCATTTGGCGGGGGGTGCGTAAAATTCTTCGAGAATGGTATCCGCTTCCGCGTAGGTTAACTCGCTCACCTTCCGCGGGGCACAACGCCCAATCAGTATGTCGATAGACTTCGAGCCCAGTGCCGAGATGAGAAGCGCCCTTTCTTTAGCGTCGTCGACGATGTCGTTACCCTCGAAGTACGACTCGACTCTGATGTAGTACGAAGCACGACGACCACTTGTCCTTGGCGTCGCGAACTGTGGAACTTGGTACGCCATGGCAGGAGTGTACGCCGTCATGAAGGTGCTAGTTCGTTGCTCGTCGCCACTGTTATAACTCACTTGTTATGACTGCTACCGGGCGGGAACGGCATCCGGCCGGTCGGCCAGGAGCATAATAACGTCCACACAAGAACGGGAACACTGCGCCCGTTTATTCAGTGACAGCCCTTTGTTCGAACGTTCTCAAGCCGCTCCGGCACGTGCGATGACGTCGGTCTCGCGCCACGGCGAACGCGGTGTTTTCTGTCTTCGTTGTCGTTTTCACTTTGCAGCACTCAGCAATATTCAACGTAAGTTCGCTGCGGGCGCTGAGACCGATTGCGCGCATACGCTCTTATAACAGTGCTTTATTTCAACTGCAAATTTATATTGACACCCTTCCGCTACGCATACATATTTCAGGGGGTTATACAACATGACGTCTTCAATTTTGCTGTCAGGTGCGTCGTCTGCTAGCGAGCGCGCGTTCGTTGCGCGGCCGACGCTGGCGGACGCCGTTTTTCTCGCACAGTTTGCACAGTAAATTATTTTATGGTTTTACTTGCTTTGGTACGCCCGCTACTCTAGTCGGCCGTTACCAGTTGAAGCTTTAGTCAGGTAAACTACTGTTTTTCACATTTTTTTCTAAAATTCACACGTAATTTTTGCCACAGAAGCCATCTATCTGCAACATGAAACTACGTAAGAAAAATTTATTCATAACGCGCGCTTCTTGCTGGCGGAATATTGATCAGGGACAATAATCAAAGAAATCAATATTATAGTGAAATGAACCAGGTTTATTAACTGCGTCGCGCAAGGAGATGCAGATGACCAAGATGACGACCTGATGCATTTCCAGGTAAATCTAAGGGTGCATAGACACATATATCCACGACATATATGTAAGAGGAAAATTAGCAAGTATTATAAATGCACTGATTGAAAAAGGGAAAACTCCCGATCGGAATAAGCGTATTTATTTTAAAAGCTGCACCAGCCCCAGATCAACTTTCCGAGAAAAGTAATTCATGCAATTATTAGACATTAATGTGAACAATAGTGTTGGGGAAAATACAGGGTGTCTTTTTTGTTCCAAATTAAAAAAAAAATGCCTGCGGCAAAGAGCACGATTCTAATCCTTGATCTAAATTACTTAATCAGGTGGCCATTACTTCTACGAGAAATAATAATAATTAAATTAATAATTAACACAAATATGTTAACTTTCTGATCATTAAAATTAAGGCCCCTATTTAAATCTACGAATTATACACCGTTTTTTCATGGGCGCCACCATGGATGGATGGATGTTATGACCGTCCCCTTTGGAGCGTCCCCTTTGGGTTGCGCCACCAAGATATTGCTATTATACTGCCTTATGTCCTATGAACTCCCACAACCGAATTTTCTGATCCCCTATTGTGAACTGTGCTTTTGTACGTCTCCGTTTCTTGTCGGTTCCCTACTTTTCTTCCACCAACCCTCCGATCGCCTCTTACTAATCCCTATTGCAGACATGTTTACTTTTCCACTGCTCTCGCTGAAACCAAGGGCTTCAAGGAGGCCAGTGGTGCCTAAATCGACCGCTGGGTTTAGACGTCTTCACATTCTAATAAAACGTGCTCCGTAGTTTCCCTAGCTTTACCGCAGCAAGTACATGCTTCTTCTTCCTTCTTATATCTCGCTTTATAGGTGCGTGTTCTAAGGCATCCCGACCTCGCTAATAAAAGTAATGAGCTTCCCTTTAATTGAGTTATCATTAATTGTTTCTTTCCTGATTTCGTTTTTTCCTTTTAAGTAGTTACTCATGGCAGGTTTCTTTTCCATTGCCGCCACCCACGAGATTATTTCAGCCTCTCCGACTTTCCGATTGACGTTCTTTGTTGCTGTGTTGCCCATCCTACAGGCCGCATACTTGCTGGTAAGCTTCATATAGTTCTTTTCCTCCACTGTGAATCAATGTTATTCCTGTACAGATACCTCAACACTCTCCCAGCCCATTTACGTTCCTCCATATTCCTCGGTCGTTCTTCATACTCAATTTTACTGCGAGCTTCCCTCACTTCAAAACCAGTCCAGCCCATATTACCCTGCACAGCTCCATTTGTGGTCTTCCCGTGAGCGCCCAATGCGAGGCGACCCACTGAACTTTGGTTCCCATCGAGTCCTGATTGCAACCCTGATTTAAAGAAAACAACCGCATTTCCAAAAGTAGGTATCGGAATCATCACACCTTTCCACATACCTCGGAGCACCTCGGAGCACCTTGTACCTATTGTATCCCCATAGTGCTCTGTGCTTCTTATGGCTGCATTTCTCTTCCCCTTCACTGTTATTGTTTTTCCCTGTGTTTACATATATCTATTGCCTTCGTTTATCCATACACCAAGGTATTTATATTCTCTTACCCGAGGTATTTCCTGGCCCTGTATCGCCACTGTCTGTTCACTGTTTTCATTGAATGCCATAACACCTGTTTTTCTATAGCACTAAATTTCAAACCTAAATTGTTGCCTTCCTGTCCACATATATTAGTCAGACGTTGAAAATCACCTTGCTTGTTAGGTAGCAACACAATGTCGTCCGCATAAAATAAACCTGGAAGCTGCTGCTCTACTGCTGTACCCGCCTGTTTGTATGAGAGATAGAACCCGATGTTACTTCCTTCTAGCGCCCTCTCCATCCTCACCACAGCAGCGGGGATAAAGGGCACCCCTGCCTCAGTCCCTTGTTGATATGAACTTTATCCTCGCTCCTCATCCCTTCCCATACAACGCAAACAGTATTTTGTCGGTAAATCTCTCGCAAAAGCTGCAGACAATCGTCACCTAAGCCTTCCCCTTCCAGAATATCCCACAAAATGTTGCGGTCTACGTTGTCACAGGCTCTTGTAATGTCTAAAAAGGCCACACATAATGGTCTGCTTTCTACTTTTGATATTTCAATACACTGAGTAAGAACAAATAAGTTATCTAAACGCCTACCTATTCTGAAGCCATTCTGAAGTTCTCCCACAATGCCATTATTCTCTGCCCATGCTTGAAGTTTTAATTTGATTGCCTGCATTGCTAGCCTGTATATTACCGATGTAATGGTCAACGGTCTATACGAGTGAATTCTATCTTTCTCTCTCTTACCTTCATAAATTAAATTCATTCTACTTTGTCGTCAATTACAACCTCGTCATTGCTTTGGAATGATTCGGATGTTATTTTTCGGATGTAATTTATAGCCGCTTCTCCTCCCAGTCTGTTTCCATATTCGTCTAGGATATGTTGTATTGTTGTTGGCTTCCTGCCTAATAATTTTATGTGGTTCCAAAATATTCTAGGCGCGGCCTTCTTTTTCTCACGTATTTCTGATAACCAACGTTCACTTTCACCTTTTATCTTTGCTTGCATCAGTATTTGAACCATAGACTTTCTCTCCCGGTATATTGCCCATTCACTGGCTACTTCATCCTGCGGCAACTGCGCCTTTTTTGCCTGCCTGTGGTCTCGGGATGCTTTCTGTCGTTTGGCAATCGCTTCTCGTATCTCCCTGTTGAACCAGCTTTTCGGTTTCTTTTTTCTATTCCAACGAACGCGTTGTTTCTCTTTCCGTATTTCTGTCGTTATCACACTTAGAAGCTCACTATATTCCCACTCTTTACTTGGCCATTTGCCAAGTTCTTCCTCGACTCTAGTGACTATATTTGTTATTTGTTCAGCGTTAAAATTTGGACTTGCCATTTTGCACTCCTTGCTCTCTTTCCCAATTACATATCCCATTTTCAAAATGATGCGTTTATGGTCACTCCCTATGCTGCTGTACAATTCCTCATCAATGACAATTTCTCTCAACTTATCATGAATTTCTTCTGTCATCAGACAGTAATCAATGGTTGATTGCCGGTTTCCCACTTCCGACATGATCTGCCCTTCAAACTTAGTATTCACGATAACGAGGTTATGTTGCTCACAAAGGTCTAGCATTGACTTCTCGTTGTTCTCGGTATAGCCATCTAAATCCTGTAGGTGGGCATTCGTGTCACCTGATAACTTAAGCACCATTCCCGAAACCTTTAATATCAGCGCTTATGCATTCCACTAACTCTTTATTCTTCTCTGTGCAATTTTCTCCGGTCCACAAATACGTAACGCCCAGCCAAGTTTTTTCCCACTCATTCTACCCGATAACCAAAGATGCTCTTGACATTTTGAATTTACTCTTTTCCATTTGGCTCCCTAATGGATGAAGATTCTGACTCCTCCTCCCTTTCTTTCCGGCTTAGTTCTGTAGTACCCTTCCCAAACATAATTATCAATCACAGACGGCTCTTCCGAGTCTCTAGGGCGCGTTTCTGTAACCGCATACACCCATATTTGTTCACTATATAACTGTTCATCAATCTCTGCCCACTTTTCATTTTTTCTGCCACCCTGCATGTTGATGTAGCCTATTGCATGGCGAGCTCTCTTGCTTTCCTCCTTTTTCTGTTATCGACGGCGATGCTCTTCTGAGGTTTCCATAGGGGACCTTCTTTATTACTATCTACTCTGGCCTCCTGAGAGCCCGCGGGCTCCCTAAAGAAGCAATAGCACGACGACCAAGTTGCCAGCGTACTTCTCGTGCCAGCCTGTAAATGAAGTGGATCCTGTCTCGTTTAAGACCACCACACTTTCTCACTTCCCTGTTTACTTCGAAAACCTCTAAGCCTTTCTCTCGGCTCATTTTCCATATCGCCTCATTAGCAGCCACTACGGCTCTTTGTACGTGACTGTCACGTACAGGCACCTCCGGTACCGTGTACACCACGATCTGCACCTGAGGGGATAGCTCGCGCAAGTCGTCCACCCCCTTCGCCAAGCGCTGGGCTAGTCCTGTGCCTTTCTTGTTTAGGAAGTCATTTAGCCCATCTGCTACTATGACAACGTTGCGCACGTGGGCATTTTCCGCCAGCTTTTCTTTTGCTCACTCCATGACAAAACCCAGTGTCCGCCCTGGAAATATCCCTTCCACCACTCTTTTATCGCCTTTCACCCTCTCCACAATTGCTTCTGAGCACCTAGCCAGGTTTGAGTCGCCGGCGATAATCACCTTTTCACTCTCTTCTTGCTTCTCTTTGTCCTTTCTCGCGTGTTTGAAGTAGTAGCTTAGCGCAAAAAAACCACAGACACAAGGAAGACAGACAAGGACAAGCGCTTGTCCTTGTTTGTCTTCCTTGTGTCTGTGGTTTTTTTGCGCTAAGCTACTACTTCAAATATGGACGACCAACTAGCCCAACAGTCAACTCTTCTAGAATTCTTTCTCGCGTGATTCGGACTCGACAAGGAGCATTGTCCCCTGTTCCCTTGCTTTTTCCGCGTGGCGTCGTCAAGGTAGGTGCCGCTCTTTCCAGCTAACCCTTCACCACGTTGCAAGCATTCCACGTACTTTGCTAGCACTCCCTCTCCAGTCACGTCGGGGGACTGCGTTTCATCGTCACGCACATTCTCGTTCACAATGGCGGCCCTGTTCAGCTCTTCCTCGGCTGCTTCAAGATTTTTTCAACTACCTTCCGTGCATCACGCTCGATATTTAGCTCATTTTTGAGCTCTTCCACCTGTTTGACAAGCTCTTCCTGGGAAGCTTCCATTTTCTTCAGCGTAGCATCGACATCACAGTGTGTGCCGGTTGACTCGATTCCCTCTGCATTCTAATCCGTCTTGAGGGACCTCCCGCGCACTGCCTGCTTTCCCGGCTTTCTTGCCATGTATTGCACGGCCTTTTCTGATGCAAATACTATAATACTATAATAATGCAGAGCACGTGCCTTTTAGCAAAAACCGATACGCGCAGGATCCAAATCCTCAAAACGTTGCAAGGCAACTCTCACCACTGTTTCAAAAGCAATCAATGCCGCGGAGACCCAAGGTATGACATGCTCTTGCACGCGCTGAACCACACGGCCAAGCTTTCACTTTCCTACGAAAACACGCACAGTAAAACCACTAATAGCTATTAGTCTTGCCACCTCCAGGCTACCATTTAAAGGCAACAAACACTCTACGTCCCACCCGGCTGCACGTGTTGAAGCACGTGGTGCGAAAGGATGCTCTAACCATTCTGCAAAACCAAATGTACACGAAACACACACACGCACACGAAATACGAGAGACAAAAAGAAGAAAGAAAGAAAATCGCCGAATTACTATTTGAAGGCAAAAAAAAAAAAAAAAATCGGCAAATCAAAAACAGAAGCAAGCTCAAAGCATGCACAAAAACTTATGATTTCGTCGCCGCCACGGAGCCCCGAAAAGCACGTCCATTCGCCACAAAGTCTCAAGCGTAACTCACTATAGGTCTATTCGATTCAGCCAAGTTTCTCTGCACTTTCTGCACCTATTCATGGTGCACTGCACCTAGACCCTCGATTCCCCAAGGTGCTG